>NW_015546013.1:44755-65382 GCF_001515605.1 Sinocyclocheilus anshuiensis | reverse complement strand
ATATACTTTTTATAATTTATTTTATATATAATTTTTATTTATTTTAAATGTGTTTCTTTTAAATAAGTTATAAGTTATATAAGTAATGTTTTAAGATGCTTGTTTTACTGGATATAAAATATGATGATAATAAAATACAAAATGTTAATTACTTAATTATATTTAATGCTAATAATTAAATAAAATAGCAATACTTATAAAACTCACATTAGCAGTGTTTAATTTTTTTGTCAGAACTTTTGTATGAAATTACAAAAGATAAATTAACAATTGTCCATCGATTAAAATATCTTGTCATAACACAATAGTGTTTTCCCCTCTATAAACACCAAACAATTCATGTATCCAAATGGCAGGAAGTTACGAGAACACCTAGTTTCTTCTGCTAGGCATTACAGACCTCTCTGTCTTTGTTGACTCAGACTTTCTGAGAGGGCCAGTCTTGGGGTCCACACTGATGGATGTGATTGTTGGTGTTATTAGAGGGAGAAGCAGAGGGCTCATGGAGGAGGATCAGATCTCTGTGGAGTTACTGGCTGGTATAAGGCTGTTCATCATGAAGGATTTGGATCTGAAGAGAGCAAATACTCCGTTCAGACCTCAGGACGGGAAACGGGAATGACAGAAACACACGCATTAGCTTCTGCGAGCAGCCTCTCTCTGTATATGTTCTCATATTTTTGGGATTTGTATTATTACCAGTGGCTGTTTGCTGAATAGTCGAAGGGTTAAAAAAAACAATATAGCTATATAATTATCAACATTAAATGAAAAGCATTATCGTGAATGCCAAATTACCAAAACCTTCGGTTCATCCAGGCTCGGGTTCTGGTGGTTTCAGAGTGCGTAAGCTGTACTGAGTATATCTTTGACTCAACCAAATGAGGAACTGAACCAAAACCGCAGAAAAGAGCCGAGACCTCAGCCTGCTTTGTCCAAACATCAGAGATTCAGTGTGTTATTATTACAAGGCAGCAAAGCACAGAATAATCAGTTCATGTTTAGTCTTCTTCTGTGAGAGACCTGGATTTGAACATTGTCGAAATGTTTTGCAACTTTGAGAGTTTGCAGGAACTTCTCTAAGCAAAACATTTAGGATTCCTATTAGGGGTCGACCGATTATCGGCGCCGATATTAAGCAATTTTATGATTATCGGTATCGGTCATTTTCAAACCTGATTCGCCGATAAAATAACTTAATTTTGAAACGCGCTATTTGGCTCTGATGCAGCCTGTCAGAACTCACCACTCTGTGGCCTAAAGCAGTCTCCGCCCACCGCTCATCTGATTTGTTGGGAGTCATGAGTCCGACCAATCAATGCGGAATTCACTCTCACTCCAAAAGCGCTTGCTAACTGGAGCTGCTTCAGGGGTCACGCATCAGTTGTCTCTCAAAGGTAAGACAGCAGCAGACGTTGCTTAAGTACTTTTGAGTCTTGAGAACTCTCATTTTATGTGCGCCCACAGATCGCGATAAGGATAGTGACAGATTTGAATAATTATTCAAGGAGTTTGCAAATGTGATATATTGATTTAATACAACAGTTCAATAAACACGTAGGCCTACTGCCTGATTTTGCGCTATTTCATCAGCGAAAATAGTTCCAAATAAAGTAACAGCTCAGCCGTGAATGTCTGAAAATGTACCTACAAGCCACTTGTGTGTTCTTTTTTGTGCCACCTCTGTAGTACAAATTAATTTTTCATTAATACTAATTTCATGATTGGTAACTTATTTGTCTTATTCTACTTCTTATTATATTGTTTTAAATAGAAATTATAGAAAGTTTATAAACAAATTTTTGAATTTTACAGATGAAAATTATGCCATTGCAAAGGTAAAAAGAAAATGCCCCTGTAAATCACTTCACCTCATATTAGGAAGGCTAATTTTTTATCAGAATTTTTGATTATTGATCAGAAGGTGCTCCTTAATTTTTTTTAATTAGGAGGACAAGCGCTCTTGATTACAAGAAGAAAAACACTGCTCTTAAACTGGGTGTGTGACAGGTATGGCTGAGGAATGGGGTTTGGCCGAGGAAACCTTTTCAGTCAAAAGATTTTATTTTTTGCTTTAACCCCTGACTACTACAACAATTATGACAACTTTTGTTTAAAAGAATAATCACACAATACGCTATTTCTTCCATGTTTTAATTTTAATGGTAAACCCATTAAATAAAGAGTTTGCCCAAAAATAAAGAGTTTAACTCTTTAAAATAAAGAGTTTACTGTGGGAGTACTACACTCAACCAACACCAGGGAAGGCAGTTTTTGTCAGAGCCCTTGTTATTCTTAATTTTGACATTAATTTAAATTTTTACACCAGACATATATATCGGTTCAAAATATCGGTTATCGGTCTACTTGATCTGTAATAATCGGTATCGGCATCGGCCTTGAAAAACACATATCGGTCGACCCCTAATTCCTATCATATGAAGGCCAAGGCTTGTTCTTTTTGTGACAATGATCATCAGTTCCGATAACAATCATGACAACAAATGCTTGTGTGTTGCCATGGTCCTCCCATAAGTGCTGTGGTCTAGACTACTACGCTTGTAAAAGAAATTCCCATATAAAAGTCCCTGCGCTTTACAGTGAAGTTGATTTACATTTTTATATAGTGTGTGGAATGCTCATGTTAACATCCAAAGTAAGTAGGAAGAAGGAATTTACGGCTAAAGCCTGTGCTGTGTCATTCTGAGGTAAAACACTGAGCCATTTATACAGTCAGATAATATGGAAACTAATCTTGCTTATTTTCATGCTCATTAAAGTGCTATTTGACTAGTAAAATGAGTAAACTAGTAAAACCTGGTAAAAAAATCTATAATTAATGAATGAATAAATCTGAATATTTGCATTAAAGGGAAACATTTCTTAAAACCAAAAATTGTTGTGGCCTAGTAGTTGGTGCACATGATTTGATGTGAGCAACATCTTTCATTTTTGCTTCTCTTCCTGCTCTACCTTTTCTGTCCTTTCTCAACCATGGTCATAAAAAGAATGTCAAAAATGGTAAAAAAAACAAATAAAAAATAAATAAATAATATATATATATATAATAAAAAAATCTCAACAATAATAAAACATTAAAATAGAAAATAATACATGTAAAAAGAATGTGTCAAAAATGATCAAAAATAAAATAAGAGCAACCAATAAAAAAAATAAATAAATAAATGAAAAAAATTAAATAAAATTAAATAAATAAAATATAAAATACAGAGATTAAAATAAGAACAATAAAAATAAAATAAAAATACATAATTATTTATAATCATTTGACCAAAAGTGGGCATACTAATGCAGGCAATGAGTAATCTAGCCTAGCATGCAAAATTTCTGAGTCCGGCCTCTCCTTATATTTTCCTCTCTTTTCTCTGCTATGTTTATTTATTTTAATTAATTAAATAATTGACTGACTCAAGTTTTTATATTACTATCTCTAAAAATTATAAAATAAACCACCTAATAAAGTTACACATTAAACATATAAATACAAATACATATCTAATGAATTTAGGAAAAGGTGCAAAGAAGAATTTTCCTGGTTTTAAATCTTTTATAAATTTAAGGTTAAAAAGTCCGGGTACTGAAATTATGGCAAAATTAAATTTAAAACTATGAAAAAAGCAAAAAATAATAAACTTAAACTGAAAAAGCAAATAAAGCTAAATAAATAAATAAAGCTAATATAATTTATCTTTGAAATGTATCCTTTAAAACTAGAAAGATTGCATTTTTTAATCATCTTATGGGACAGAAAAGTTCCCCTAACTGAAGAATCATCCATATATTGTATAATTCTTAATATTTCTTTTAAAATAGCATGTGGAATGGAATGCATTCTGCAACAATAAGCAGTTCAAACTATATCATGCCACATTATCAGCACATGAACTCATCATGAGGCTATCACATGACATCTGTTTACTTCAGCTAGCAATGTCTGGTGGTTATCCTCTCAGAAATAAACATATTTTGCATTTTGGATCCAGTTTCATGTAAAAACTGATTAAGTTGGGTACATCACAATATGAGACTCAATATTCAATGCACATTATACTGCATACTGCATATTTTGGCAGATGAAGTAGATTATCCAAGTACTCCATGCATACAGAAAATGCGCAATTCACTGGAATTGTACTAATCTTGCATATTATTTAGGCCAGACAGCGTGAGTAGAATTGGAACGCAGCCCATCCTCCACTTTATCTCTCTATGTCACTCGCCCTCGCTCTGTTTCTCACTCATTCTCTATTAGACTCTGACCAGCTGAATAAATCCTTCACACTCCTAAAAATGCCAGAAATGCACTGAAGTCTGTAGAATACTGTCGATCTGAGCAAATAAAACATTGTCACACACATTCCTGGCCTAACACACACCTCACTGACACACACACTGGGCTCTTTCTTACATAAACAAACACACACACACAAAGCAGCCCTTCACAATCTGAAGTTTCAGTGCAGGTTGAGGAAAACCAATCCAAATAGCACATCACAGCTGAAGCTAAGAGCTGTGACGTATAGTTTAACAGAGACTGAGAAGGTGGAAAGTGAACGGCGAGGTCATTTCCTGTATCTCTGAAGTATTGCACGACTCGCGGTGAGCCAATCATAGGAAGAGATGAAGCAATGTTCTCGGCCACATGCCAGTTAAGAGCAGCAGCCCAGTTTGAGAGAGGGTGAGAGAAAACACCTTTACAAATAAAATCACCATAACTTATATGACATAGTTACTTCAGTTATTGTTATTAAAACTGTGCTAGCTTGGTATTAGCCACCAGTTACATTTAAAAAAGAAAAGAAATTGACAGCAATGACAAAGTTTCTTACACAATGAGGCATATCTAGAGACCAGAATATCACTGAGACTTGAAAATGGCCTCTTTTGAATTGGGACAGTAAGAAACTACCATAAAAAGTAACCAAAATACCCTAGTAACCATCCACTACAAACTTCTAAAAACCAGTCTGAACTTCTTGGCAACAAGGTCTGCATGTGCGAGCAACACTAACCATATACAGAAAAAGTAAAAAAAAAAGATTTTTCATAAAAAATTAATATAAATAAATAAATACATGGTAAAACCAATAATAAATAAAATAGAATCATATTTATTTTATATATTTTTTATCTATCTATTTAGAATATATTACAGAATTACAAATATTTATAATTAAGAAAATATATATATTAAATATTTAATATATTTATAATAAAATATATTAAAATAAATAAATAATAAAATCAAATATATAATTAGAATTGAGTCCGGCCTCTCCTTATATTTTCCTCTCTTTTCTCTGCTATGTTTATGAAAAATTGATAGGTCAAAAAAAAATGTGTGTGTATATATATATATATATATATATATATATTGTATTGTATTGTATTGTATTGTATATATATATATATAATACAAATATAATAAATAAAATACAAAAAAAAACTAATAATAATAATAAATAGAATCATGTGACCAAAAGTGGACATACTCAGTTAAGAAAGATCAGACAGACAGATTTCCGCCAGAAATTGAAACTACATTTTGTTGGCATACATCTAGATACCTGAAATACCTGCAAACGGCTGAGGTGTCAAAGTTTGAGGTGTTTCTTACCTTCAGTGAGTCAAAGCACGCGATGACTCTCCCGTTCTCCACCTGGCAGCTCTTGGCGGGATGTGCAAACTTGCACTCAGCATCAGAGCGAGTGCACGTTCCACGCTGAAACTCCCGACACACCTCCAGCGTCAGCCATTTCGTGTCCCGCATGTAAGCCATGTTCATCGCCATCTCAACACGCTTTAGCGGCAAGCAAACTTCAATTCCTTAATATCCCAAAGTGCTTTGGGTGTGCTTGTGTTTGTCCTTTTAAGAATGTTCCTCTCCTTCTTAGATCATTAAGCTCCTCTTTCCTTGTGGATGCACACCAGGCCAAAGCAAAAAGGACAAAACAATGTTGCTGCTAGGAAAAAGAGAACTGCAGTAATGGATCCCAAAGCAAAAATCCTTGAATCTGATTGGCTGATTCAATAGTGCCCACTTCAGCTCTGTGTGTTTGTGTAGGGGTCGTTCGGGGTCACAGGGATTGTGGGGTTGGGCGGACAGTCCTTTCACTGATGTGGGCAGCAAGCAGGCAGGAAAGCTGAGGCTGGTACTATAAGCAGGTCCAAGCAGCGGCAGACGCAAGAGAGAGCACGATACTCAGTACCCACCTGCAACACACATAACCACAGAACAGCTTAGAAAGACCTTCCTAAAGGACTCTTCAGCAAACGAGTCTGTGATTAGATCCTTTCACAGCACCTTTAACTCTTCACAAAAACTGAACAGAACTGAATTAGAGGTGTTTTTGACTACCTGAAATAAAAAAGAAAATAACTCTTTTGGACAAGAGTTGGACTTGCAAACACAAACATTTACCTTGCAGACAGTTTGTATAGAGAGAGAGAGAGAGTATATTAAAATAAATAAATAATAAAATCAAATATATAATTAGAATTAAATAGTTTCTAATAACTATTCACTATTTAATTCAATAATTTATTCTAATAATTTAAATAGTTTAAAATAAATAAATAATATATACATGTTAAAACAAATCATAAATTCAATGAAATATAAATATTTATTATTCTATTTATTAGATTATTTTAAAACGTATTTATTTATAATAAAAATAAATAAATAACTATAATTAAATATATAATTATAACTCAATAGTTTACAATAAATGTTTAAAACAAACAAACAAACAAACTTGGTTATTAAGCAGAAATATGGTTATCGTGAAGTTATGGGACAGAAAACTATCTGAAGTTATCGGGAAGTACACTATAAAAGAAAAACACACGCATGTGTACACACAAAGAGCTTTAAAAGTAGGGCTGAACGATTAATTGTATTTGCGATAATATCGCGATATGAAAAAATATGTTTTTTTCAACCGCAGAGGTTGCGATTACACCGTCACGTGACATACGAGAGTAAAAAGGTGTGTTCGACTTGAAGATCGATCGGTGTATATGACATCAAAGTACGGTGAGAGAAAGCCTACGTGTCTACACTGGATGCGGTGCGGTGCGACAAATTCCTGACAGTAAACTGCTGCTGCGTTCTATTTATGCCGCACTGACACAAATTTCAAATGATTTTCAATGGTCACTTTGTCGTGTCCAGTGTAGACAGACTTTAGATGTTGCAGCGCGGCGCAACACGACAACTGTCGCATCTGGTGTAGACACGGTGTAAGGAGACGTCTGCTCTCTTATAGCTCTCGCGGTACTTTGATGTAGGGGTCGACCGATTATCGGCGCTGATATTAAGCATTTTTATGATTATCGGTATCGGTCATTTTCAAAACCGATTTGCTGATAAAATCATTTAATTTTGAAACACGCTATTTGGCTCTGATGCAGCCTGTCGGAACTCACCACTCTGTGGCCTAGCACAATCTCCGCCCACTGCTCATCTGATTTGTTGGGAGTCACGAGTCCGACCAATCAACGTGGAAGGCTAAAGGCACTGAAAGTTTTGCACTCTCACACCAAAAGCGCTTGCAAACTGGAGCTGCTTCAGTGATCACACATCAGTTGTCTCTCTAAGGCAGCAGCAGACGTTGCTGAAGTTGCAATAAATCACAATCCACTACACTGAAGTTGCAAAACACCTCAATATTATCTATTTATGGTTTCCGCGATGGGGAAAACGCGGACGGAATCGCGGAATGGAATTTACCTTTATAACGCGGAATGTCACGGAATTTGGATGAATTAATCAAAAGTAGGTCAGTACACTTAAATCGACTCGCGCTATGGACTAGTATCTGTAAATATTAAGCCACAAAAAGACTATTTAAATATGAATCCTGCATGTTCTGCATGTCTCTGTATATGTGAATGGCACAGTACTACTACAACAATTATTACAACTTTTGTTTAAAAGAATAATCACACAATACGCTATTTCTTCTATGCATTAATTTTAATAGTAAACCCCTTTGTTTGCCAAAAAATAGAGTTTAACTCTCATTTGATTAAAAGACAAATACAATTAATGTTTTATGCCCTCATTTGCACTGCACTGTAAATTAAAACTAATGGAAATTACTGTCACATAGGCCAAGATTAAGATACTGTCACGTACACTAAGATTGGGATGACAAAAATTGAGACATTTCAAAATGCTTTTGAACCAAGTTTGCCTAAAATAGGCTATTAGTGTTATAGTTTCATTAAAATAGTTGCGGTCTTCAATGTTTTAGCCATCAGAAAAGAATTAATGAGGAATTATGAGAGGTTATGCTATTACACATACATTTCTAACATGTAAATTATTGAAGCCAAATACTTACATTTCCCCAAGCCGTTTAGCTGTAGTACAGTATTCATAGGCTTAATCATGAAGCATACAGTGGCCCCACTTTTAACTCTCTCTTTATATTATTCTTATTGTAGATGGATTCATGGAAGAAGACAAGAGTAAGAAGTGCAACCAACACCAGGGAAGGCAGTTTTTGTCAGAGCCCTTGTTATTCTTAATTTTGACATTCATTTTCATTTATACACCAGACATATATATCAGTTCAAAATACCGGTTAATGGTCTACTCGGTCTGTAATAATCGGTATCGGCATCGGCCCTGAAAAACACATATCGGTCGATGCATGCATCACCTAATTTCATCGTAACATATAGGCCTGGCCTACAGAAAAGAACATTTACGTTTAATCTATCCAACACTGTGTTGGTCATACTATACAATGATTTATTGCTTGTCTTTGTTGAATAATATAGAACATAAAGAGGTTTAAAAAATATACTACTACAACAATTATTACAACTTTTGTTTAAAAGAATAATCACACAATACGCTATTTCTTCTATGCATTAATTTTAATAGTAAACCCCTTTGTTTGCCAAAAAATAGAGTTTAACTCTCATTTGATTAAAAGACAAATACAATTAATGTTTTATGCCCTCATTTGCACTGCACTGTAAATTAAAACTAATGGAAATTACTGTCACATAGGCCAAGATTAAGATACTGTCACGTACACTAAGATTGGGATGACAAAAATTGAGACATTTCAAAATGCTTTTGAACCAAGTTTGCCTAAAATAGGCTATTAGTGTTATAGTTTCATTAAAATAGTTGCGGTCTTCTAAACAACTTCTACAATGGAGCTATGAAGACAATTAAATTATTTACACTTATTATATACATTGTGCTTTTTTAAGTTAATCAATTGATGTGCATTAGATGATGAATTGAATAGTCACCTCTTGTAGGTTAAGATTTAGTCATCAGAAAATAATTAATGAAGAATTATGAGAGGTTATGCTATTACACATACATTTCTAACATGTAAATTACTGAAGCCAAATACTTACACGTCCCCAAGCTGTTTAGCTGTAGTACAGTATTCATAGGCTTAATCATGAAGCATACAGTGGCCCCACTTTTAACTCTCTCTTTATATTATTCTTATTGTAGATGGATTCATGGAAGAAGACAAGAGTAAGAAGTGCAACCAACACCAGGGAAGGCAGTTTTTGTCAGAGCCCTTGTTATTCTTAATTTTGACATTCATTTTCATTTATACACCAGACATATATATCAGTTCAAAATACCGGTTAATGGTCTACTCGGTCTGTAATAATCGGTATCGGCATCGGCCCTGAAAAACACATATCGGTCGATGCATGCATCACCTAATTTCATCGTAACATATAGGCCTGGCCTACAGAAAAGAACATTTACGTTTAATCTATCCAACACTGTGTTGGTCATACTATACAATGATTTATTGCTTGTCTTTGTTGAATAATATAGAACATAAAGAGGTTTAAAAAATAATTGCATATTAAATCGCAATCACAATATTGGTAAAAAAAATCGCAATTAAATTATTTTCCAAAATCGTTCAGCCCTATTTAAAAGACACAGATGTCCACAAAACACACATATACACACACACAAAGCACAGCCCTGTTTATGGAATGACATATTTTAATCCGATAAGACTGGATTCCTGGGAACGCTGAATACTCCAAAAAGGCTAAATGATTTTGTGAAATGAAAAGAAAGTGATCGCTCTGGATAATGTGAATCCATGAGCCTTGCAGCATGATTCTGATCTCGCATTAAACAGGCTCATGCCTGCATTATCCGTGTTTACTGAGAAGAGGAATAATCACCGTGACAATTAAAGTAAATTCATGCTCAGACTTGGATTCTACTTTAAGATCCTCGTCTTCACTTGAACATAACAATGCTGTTTCTTTGGTCCCGTTTTTTTAGTTAAATGATTTGGCTATTATGTCACGTATATCTCCCACAATCCTTTGCAGTGGAATAACAATTCTTAGAAGTTGCTGCAAGGTCAAACAAGGAGAGAAAATAAGACCGATAGCGAGGGAGAGAGAGAATGATCTGGAAGTGTGCCAATCAAAGCCCATTAAAAAGTCAAACATTTTTGCCACTGGGAGGAGAACTGGATGTTATGTTCTCTTTTCAGAAATGGAAACTATTTCAATGATTCACATGAATGAGATATTAAGTGTTTCAATGTTTTTGCACTTTGGCTTATGGCTTTATTTACGTCTGTACTGATCTCTAATATGCTCCTGCCAGTGAGAAATGCTTGATTGAACATTTGATTTCCTGTGGCTCTGTTTGTAATTCGACAGCCGTGCAATATTAAAGACCAGCTTTTTAAATGGAGGAATTATAATGAAAGGTTAAAATCAGTCTGAGTTTAGTCTGTGTCTAGGAAACAGAAAACAAACTCTCCCTGCATAGAGCTTTGACACTTCAAATATGCAGAGTATTAATATTTTAAAAAAGCAGTGTTTGATGGAGATTTTAAATCAGATCTGTAAACAAACTAGCTACATCCTAAGCATAATGGGAAATTGTTACCATTTAAGGCTGCAAAAGTGTGTCATTAACAACACTTTTATAAATAGAAGGATACAGAACTGCAAAACTAACCAAGAAGTATATTTACAGTATGATGTCATAGAACTTTTATAAGTTCCAAAAATAACTTTATGCAGTTTGTTATACATCATATATAGGCTAAAGCTTTTGTATGATGCACATCGCCATTATTTTTATGATCAAACCATAGCACTAAACTTTCATGAACAAATCTGTCAATTTATTTCAGAAAAATCCTCAAAACCATAACCTTATAAGTACATTTTGAAGAATGTGGGTAACCAAGTAGTTGATGGTAGCCATTGACTTCCATAGTATTTTTTTTTCCATATTATGGAAGTCAATGGCTACCGTCAACTTTTTGGTTACCCACATTCTTCAAAATATCTTTTTTGTGCTCAGCAGAAGAAAGAAACTCAGGTTTGGAACGACATGAGTGAGAGTAAATGATAACAGGATTTTCATTTTTGGGTGAACTATCCCTTTAAGGCGTATCTTGAAAATTTAACTTATCAGACAGTCGGTAGCAAAGAATGGATTTTATGATGTCAATATGCAATTCAAAATGCTTCTGATCTGGAATCAGGCACCATGTGGATGCTCTAAAATGCCGATTACAATTTTCTCCAAGTTCAGCTGAACCAAATCAGCGTTTTTTTTTTCAGCATTAATGCATAAAGGGACTCGCTTGAATCTGGGTGGAGTGCTTGATCAGAAAGGTGTGCGGGCAGCGGAGATGGTTATAAACCACAGCCTTCCATCGTTTGACTCAGATGTGTGTAGGTGATGATTGCCATGTTGGAAAGGGTTGAAAATAGTATCATCGCCATGGTTACACAGAACAAAGCTTCAAGCAAAAGCCCTTCTACCCAGTAACTCAGAAACATTCACAGCTCTAAACGTTCTACAAAGCTGCGTGAATTGGAGAGGTCAAATGTTAATGATTTTTTAACATACCATTTATTACCTATTCAAATGATAATAGTTAGCAATTCAGTTTGATAAGAGTTAGGAATTTATCAAAACAATAAGTTCTTTTTTTGTAACGACGCCCTCTAGTTGTTGAACGCACAAACAAATCTTGACACGTCCAACACGCGGCCGCCATCAGACATATTTTTATTAGTGGCATTAAAGACAACAGGCACATTTGCATGCAAAAACACCCCAAATAAAATGTGAAGACGACAAAAAGGCAAGAAAAATCGAGGATAAGACGTGTTCGCGAGGAGATGATGAACAACCAGATGTTCTATTACGATACCTAACGCAGGTGCAACACATTTATCATCTCAACAGTTGTTTAACAGCTAGCATATGGGATTAAACCAACAATTAATTTACAAGAATCTTTTTACATCAACTTTACAATCCATGATAATTCACAGTTTACATCGCTAATGGAAAATTCAGCGATTTAGAGCTAGTCTAAACAGAATCGGATGCAAAATATAGTGAAGCGTGCTTGCATGTGCTTATTTTCGCAACACTTTCACTTTCTCAACTACAGCACACCATTGTCAAAACCCAAAGACTTGGCGCCAGACCACCCTGACAGAACGTTTATTTATTTTTCTTCCCCCCCACCCCTACAAAAAATGGTATCTTCAAACAACTGAAACAATTGCTTTAATCATACACCACCGATCAGCATTGACTTCTCAGCGACGGCATTCGTTTCTAAATACTCTGCAGCACGGTGAAACAATAACCCGCGCAAGTGCACTAAAAGTCAGCATAACCTGTTCTTAAGCAATCCTTCCTTACATGTTTCCATTTCAGTGCAGCCGACGAGCAGACCTGTGAGAGCTCCAATCCATATGTTTCTCTCTGCAGTGAGAGCGTGTTCAGCGTTTACTTACATGACTGCACGGAAGAGTGACGCACTCAGACAGAAGTGAAAACCTGCGTCAACATCTCTCTCCCTTCTCTTTTCCCTCTTGCAGACAGTTACGCTCTCGCACACACGCCCCTGTGCAGTCCCAGGATGCCTGACTGGGTCCTACCGCTCTGAAATCTAGCACGAGCCATATTAGGAAACGGCAGTTAAACATGTCACACGTAATTTACATGCAGGGGGAGTGGAAAGCGCGGCTCTGTCATAAGAGAGAAAAAAAAGAGAGAAGAAAAAAAATCCCTGCACACGCTGGTATGCACATAAAACAAACAGAAGGGAAGTGAGACCCGAGAGGGGAGTTTCAAAAAGGAGAAGTGCTCTCAGGTTCAACAGTTAACCAATCGCACTGTCTAAACAAGTAGCCGGTCGCACAGGGGTGGGGGGAGTTTCCTGCCAAACGCACACACAGCCGCGCAACTTTTTCGAACGCAGCTGAGATTCCCCCCGTCGTGCCGTACTGTTTGCGATCGCCTAGACATAACAAACTGCAGTTCACCACAAAGGCACCCTATAAAGTCAAAAACAGCCCACACACACCGAACAACCCCCAATCCCACACATACGAAGCATGCAAAAGTGGTGCAATGCTGTTAGAACTGCAAAAGACAGACTGACAGGAGAGACAGTACAGAAAAGCAGTTCTTACCTCTCACATCATGATTAGTATTGAGCGCGCGTATGTGTGTGAGAGATCAGACACGGGCGGCAGGCCGCGACAGCAGAGCCTCAGGCACCGGGTGGACCATTCTCAGAGAGGAGGAGAAAGAGAGAGAGACAGAGCGCTTAGGCTGCGCGTGTGGCTGCTGGTAGCGCCACTGTGTGTGTGTGTGTGTGAGCCGAGAGCCTGCGAGAAACAGCAGCACTGCGTTGAGCGCCGAACTCGAGCGCCAATCACGCTGGCTGGAACCGCCCACTGACACAACCAGGAAGTGCTGCCGCCACTGCTGCTGCTGCTCTGTGAGTATCTCAGTGAAAAGAGAAGAACATGAGAAGGGGAGGGGACAAAAGGAAGGAAAGAAAACGAGTGTGCTTGTGAGATTACATCGTGCTTTCCCAGGAGTCTGTCTGAGTTGGGCACCAGACTGCAGTGGGACACACGCGCACACACACAGCTGCACACCTGGTGCATTGTGCGGCAACCTTATCTGCTGCTGGGAAAGGCAGGATTTGGTCTTAATTCGACTTTGAATCATCAATATCTGGGGTATGGCCATTTCGGGAGGGAAATATATCATCGAATGAAGCCTTTTCCCAATAATCCACTTTGAAAAGTGTGATACATTTACACCATGAGCTATTTATTAAATGACATGAAGGAGAACTGGGTTGTGTTCATTTATCTCACCGATGTTAATACTAACAAACTCCCACATGGCCGGGAATTTAGAGTCACTTTAAACTTCACAATACTTTCCTGGACGGCAATAAAGCCTTGAAACTGGGACATTAATTCATTATCTTCTAAAAAAATGCTTTATTGCATTATTTGCATACTTGAGCCTCGCCCAGCAATGACTGCGGTTATGACTCTATCCGACTGCTGGAAAAATGACACGCAACTCAGGATGGAATAATCATAATAATAAAAGACATTTAGAGCTTTTTCTGCAAAAGTCAATAGAAAAAGGAACTCATAACTCTGCTGTTGTTCACACACCCTTCGACACAAGGAATTTTGTTTTGGAGAGAATTGTTTAGAGATTCACTCAAGCTGAAGTGTGTGTGGGGTCAGAAGAGCTGTCATAGTGATGGGCACTTTTAAGTCTACAGCTTGAGGGCCTAAAATGTCAACAGCATGTGCATAAGAGGAAACTGCTAATAAGAGTTACAAACCAGTGTTATTTTAGTATTATTTATATAGTATTTATTAATATTTTCAATAAGCTTTTGTTTTTATATTTTGGGTTTTCATTTTAATTTTAGTTTAGGTTTTAGTAATGTTATGTGCTTTCGTTTTTGTTCTATTTAGTTAATTTAATTAATTTAATTTTAATTAATTAATTTAATTGAACTAATAATTAATTCATTAAAATAATTTAAATTTTTTTTCCCAATTTTAGTCATTTTAGTACCTCAACCTAAACTTATTTCAGTTAGTGGCCAATACAACATTTTTTTTTTTTTTTTTAGGTTTTCTAATATTTTTCTAATGTTTTGTCTTATATTTATATTTTATTTCAGCTTTATTTCTGGCTAAAAACCATCCATTTTAAAAAGGAAGAGATCGTTTGGAATGACCAAGCACAAATTATTTTATTTTTAAAAGGATAGTTCACCCAAAAATGAAAATTCTGTCATTAATTACTCATCCTCATGTCGTTCCAAACCCGTAAGACCTCCGTTGATCTTCCGAACACAAATTAAGATATTTTTGATGCATTCTGAGAGCTCTCTGACCCTCCCATAGACAGCAATGTAATTACCACGATCAAGGTCCAGAAATGTAGTAAGGACATCATTAAAATAATCCATGTGACATCAGGGGTTCAACCGTAATTTTACGAAGCTACGAGAATACTTTTTGTGCGTGAAGAAAATAAAAACAATGACTTTATTCAACAATTCGTCTCCTCCGCGTCACCCTGGTGCCATTTTGGAGAGTATCCAGTATCCGATGTCACATGGATTATTTTACCGATGTCCTTGCTACGCTTCTGGACGTTGATCGTGTTAATTACATTGCTGTCTATGGGAGGGTCAGAGAGCTCTCAGAATTCATCACAAATATCTTGATTTGTGTTCCGAAGATGAATGGAGGTCTTACGGGTTTGGAACGACATGAGGGTGAGTAATTAATGACAGAATTTTCATTTTTGGGTGAACTATCCCTTTAAGCACATTTATTTCAGAATGCAAAACTTATAACTTTCTGGGTCAATTTATCTGAAAAAAGTTGATAATAGTTTATCTGTAATGGCTGATATACTGGTGTGGCGAAAAGAAATAAAAAACGAACTTTTTTTAATTGCAGAGAAACACAATACAACCAAAACATTAGCCAAAAAAATGTAAAAATGTTTGTAGAGGTAAATCAAATGCATGTCATTCCAAATTATATAATTTAAGTAATTAAAACAGAATACAGAATATACTAAAATACACTAGAATACACAATATAACTAAAACATCTGTTATTTATGCCATTAATAATAACACCTATTATAAATTATGACTTTTAGCATCTTTGTTTCAGCTTTGTGCTTGTATCTTTTGGGTAAATAATAAAACATAACCTTACTTGAATATAAATGGAAATATCTATGGACATCATAAAATGAATTCTTGTTAAAAGTACAACTGTAAAGTTGATTTCCCCATGTCTAGACATCAGGGTGGTTCATGTGGCCATTTAAACACCTAATAAATGCAATTTTAGTCTTACACACTAGTGTACTACTTTCCTTTTAATTTAAAACATTCATGTGAACTACAGTAGGCTCGATATCAAAATGTTTAGCCTGATTAGGTACTCTTTGGCTGGGATCAGTGATAAATTTATGATAATTTATGCAGTTGACACCAAGACCAAGGCTACAGTCCAACTCTGGTTTATATTAACAACCACACAAACACACTCATACACTCTCATTTCACTCTGACTACCTCTTTCCCCATTACCTTCAACTGACCGATTCATTCAGATATTACACATAAGGGAAAATATGTCTTATTCAATAATTCCTGTCTTTTTCCTTTCCGCTCATACTTTCGTGTCCTCATACTTCTAAAAGCTTGTTCTGGTATTAAGAGTGATGAAAGTGGCAGAAATAGTCACACGAGAAGAGAAGACGGTCATACTTTCCACTGAAACAACTCTCACTCGCTCTCTAGTTGTATGATAAATGGAAATCTATTAGCAGACTGGCCAAACACTCAAGCTTTGCATCCCTTTAATTTTGCATGTGCATCTCTCTAAATGACTGGAACAAAACGAGCTAAATGTTAAAACTTATTAACGTTTTTTCCAATAACATAACCATAAACAGTCTAGCATTCAATTCTGTAAAGCTGGGAAGTCTGATTCATTTCAGTGAATTAGTCTATTCATAGTGAATCATAGTAAATAATGATTTAGTGACCAAGTAAATAATATGCGGATTCATTTTAACCTCTGAATATTTTTTATTTGAAGCAAAATTTTTAGCCGAACGCTCCTTTTCATCGCTATGCTTTCAACTTTGGTTATTTAAATTACTGTATTTTTCAAATTTTATCAGTTGCATTTATTGTATTATAATTGAGTTAGGTTAAATTAGGTTATATAATTAAGTTCAATTCCTGTCACCAAAAGTTATATGTAAGTAAATGCTGTAATTGCAAAGTTAATCTGATAGATCTGTCTATAATATTTTTTTAATGTTTGAAAGAAGTTTCTTATGTTACCATGACTGCATTTATTCTTTGATAATGGATTCTTTGATGACTGGAAAGTTCAAAAGAACAACATTTATATCAAATATTTTGTAACATTAGAAATGTCTTTACTGTCACTTTTGATCAATTTAATGCACCCTTGCTGAATAAAAATCTTAATTTCTTTAAAAATAATTTAAAAAAATCTTTTGAACTGTAGTGAATATTTATACTGATATTAAATTAATACAATATAGTTTTTATAGCTAGCTACTCTTTCAAAAGGGCAGCTTGACTTCACTAAGATATATTATAATTAGCTTGTCGTCTGTTAGTTTCAACAGTTTGACAGTTTCGAAGTACCTTCTGGTGTGCACAAACACACATGTGCATGCCTGCACAACATAACACGTACAGTATGTATTCTATCAATGCATTATAATGGATAGAGAAGTGAGTTAAAGCACAAGCCGACTGGGGTGACTTGATTTATGTCGGTCAGAACTCTTCAGAGTTTTCTTGACCTCTCTGCGCCAAACACACTGACTCACCAAACAGACATCTAGACGCACACATGATCATCAAACACAGTCATTCAGATAGAATTTTCTTGCTACAACCACGACGTGCCTCTCTTTCTCAAACCCTCATACCATCTCTCACAGGTCTCTCTTTAATGCTTCACCATTTACAGCTTAAACGTGTCTGAGTGAACAAGTTGAAAAGAAAGGAGTGAAAGTGATTGGGTGTGGTGTTTACACAGTTAGTCAAAGTCCCTGGGCTCGGCCATATATAGTTTACAGAAAGAGAGGCTGGGAATGCTGGTGTAAAACAGTCTTACCTAGGCAAATGTTTAACTAACAGCATAAAGTCTGGTCCTCAATGCCCAGTTTAGACTAGAAGAGACTGTCTAACCAACACTAGCATTCAAATTTGGGCTCGGTAATATTTGTAATGTTTTTGAAAGAAGTCTCTTATGCTCACCAAGGCTGCATTTATATGATTAAAAACCCAGTAAACACAGTAACAGTGTGAAATATTATTATAATTTAAAATAACTCTTTTCTATTTTAATATATGTAATTTATTCCTGTGATACAAAACTCAATTTTAAGCATCATTACTCTTCTCTGTCACATGATCCCTCAGAAATAATTCTAATATGATGATTTTCTGCTCAAGAAACATTTATTATTAAGAATAATGTTGAAAACATTTGTGCTGCTAATATTTGAATGATTAGGCATTTGTGTTATTAACTTTTTTTCAGGATTCTCGAATAAACAGAAATCTTTTGTATCATTATAACTGTTTTAGTATCTGTCAAAACTTAAATAACGTTATTTTAAAAAATAGTTTTGAATGGTAGTGTGTGCCCACAGTTTGTTTTGTTTTTACATGTCGCAAATTAATGGTGGGATAATAAATCATACTACAATATGGAAAAAACAATCTCTGTGTATATTGTATGTGATATGGCAAAAACGTTGTATAAACAACAGAATTTCTGCCTGTCAAAAGGTTTCAAGATTCTGTCTGCAAATTAAGAACATGATCATCGGATATTTTTAGGATCCAGATATTTTGGTCAGTCATGTTCATAGTTTGGTGACAGAATTCTGACAAAAAAGTACTGATCATTTTACAAAAAATTTTAAACTCTCAGTTCTAACTAGTTTAAGTGACCTAAATAAAATTATATGTATCTATGTATCTATCTATCACCAGCAAAGTCACGATATGATACATATCACGATACAGGACTGCACTGAATTTCACCAAAGCAGAATTTAGAAAAACAGCTTTTTATTAAACACTGCTTACTATAGTGCCATTTCTTACTATTGGCAGAGCAGGCAGCTGACCTCTGCATTATGAAGGGCCTCCATAACTGTACCACAGTATAATATAGGCAATGGCATATGTTTCATGTTTACATTGGGCACTCCCCACGAGGTACAATATTCAGATTTTTTGCATCTTGTTTTTATGCCCATAAATAATAATGTACTCGTTCTAATAAATGTATATTGTAATGTACTCATACTAAAATATAAATTAACACAATTTCTACATTTAAAAAAATAAAAATAAAAATTAGAAGTTTTAAAACCAGTTAAACTCTGCGGATGCGGATACGGGTCCAAAATCGCGTTAAAAAATGTTTATGCTTCATTTACATAGCTTTCCTTATATGGTATCAGCCCATATATGGGTTCATTTGAAAGCTTGGAGTGTCTTCTTTACAAAGAATACCATTCCTTTTGGTTTTTATATTCATAAAGCAGTAAAATTAAGCTTAGAAATGTATTCGTCCCACACACGAATTTCCGCCTAACCATTGCGAATATTTTTCACAAAAAAGTCAAGTCATATATCACAAGAAAGCTCTCATTCTCAGGAATTTTACGATGTAGATTATTTCATTGTGTGACAATCACAGATCGAATTATCTTCGATAGAACCGAACAAAGTAAATTGCAGAGAGCTGGACCTAATAGAACCTGAATTACAGAATTTCAAAAAAATATATTTTTTTAAAACTCCAAAAGCGCCTATGGTTTTTTTGTGTGTATTGTAATATTTGAAAAATATATGTTATTTATAAAGAATTACACTCATATTTTGTAGTTCAAAGGGTTTTCTTTACAATGAAACCATTTGTTTTCATTTCCTCCATTGTATGTGTGTAGGGTAAACATTTGAATTTGAGTATGTCAAATTTAGGGGAAAATACCAAAAACGCCCCAGAGAATAAGTGGTTAAACTAATGCGCTGTCTTCACTGTATCTCACGCACACACGATTTTAGTCACTCACACAGATCACGTTGCGCGCGCGCGCACACAAACGTTTTAGCGCTGCCCCGCAATTTTATCAATAAAATAGCTTAATCACTCAAGAGCTACATTATCTTTCTCAACAAGGAGCTGGTAACATCATCGTTTCTAAAAAAATTAAAGCCACAGCTTCACTGTTAACAGAGAAACGCGGCAAAACGGTGGTAATTCACACATACACAGCCTCTCTCTCTCTCTCTCTCTCTCTCTCTCTCTCTCTCTCTCTCTCTCTCTCTCTCTCTCTCTCTCTCTCTCTCTCTCTCTCTCTCTCTCTCTCTCTCTCTCTCTCTCTCTCTCTCTCTCTCTCTCTCTCTCTCTCTCTCTCTCTCGTGTAAATAAACACTTGATAAATCACACTTTTCTGATAAAAGAATATTGAAGTGGAGATCGCTAAACTGCAAGCTAACCGGTGTTTTCAGAAAGCAAGCGCGTTTATCCACAGTGGAGAGAGAGCGCGTACATATATGGTTGCCAGGTTGACAAAGATAAGTAACACAATTAGCAGATATTTCCGTATTGCGCAAGTGTAAAGCTCTGTTTCGGGGATTACGTCTCTTTATATCAGGCAACCCCCG
>NW_015546013.1:1133-44607 GCF_001515605.1 Sinocyclocheilus anshuiensis | reverse complement strand
CACCCTCCCACACTCACACACACACACACTCTCACTCTCTCTCTCTCACACACACACACACCCTCTCTCTCTCTCTCTCTCTCTCTCTCTCTCTCTCTCTCTCTCTCTCTCTCGTGTAAATAAACACTTGATAAATCACACTTTTCTGATAAAAGAATATTGAAGTGGAGATCGCTAAACTGCAAGCTAACCGGTGTTTTCAGAAAGCAAGCGCGTTTATCCACAGTGGAGAGAGAGCGCGTACATATATGGTTGCCAGGTTGACAAAGATAAGTAACACAATTAGCAGATATTTCCGTATTGCGCAAGTGTAAAGCTCTGTTTCGGGGCAAAGATAAGTAACACAATTAGCAGATATTTCCGTATTGCGCAAGTGTGAAGCTCTGTTTCGGGGATTACGTCTCTTCATATCAGGCAACCCCCGGTTGTGTTCCTCTGCGGCCAGATTAAACCTTGCTGTAGCCTATATATTATGCTCTATTCATTATTTTCTAGAAACCTAGCACTTTTCGACTCCATTTTAAATGGTGCTCTCGTATTCAAATTAAGCATGGTCCACTGCTGCACATGTGCCACAATATCGATACAGGGCCAGCTGTATCGATACTCATATCGTCAAATCTCTGTGATGATACATCGTCGTATCGAAAGATCGATGTATCGAACACAGCACTGCAAGTATCGAAGTGTGCACAGCAAACTTTGCCAAATCTAGTGATTAGTTCTTCGACTTTATCAACGGGTTACCTCGATTTCCAAATGGATTGATCTATATTTCCAACAGACACTTTATTTTTAAAATATTTTTGGTTTATTTTAGATAAACCGATGCCTAAAACCACATCCACTGGGTCTGGCTTCGCTCACTCCAGCACACTAGGCATGGCGGTGTGGAGAAAAAGTCCCTTCTGGTGTTAAAACCCATTTGGAGATCACATAGTTACTCATGCGGCTTACGCGAACACAGGGCCAATTTGAATCATGCAAAATATGAAAGTCACACCTGAACATGGAGCTGAGACAGGAAGTTCGCCTTCAGAACAGGAAATAAAAACCATAAGGTGGCAAAGACAACTGTCAGCACCATGTTTACCAAAGATCACTGCATGATGCCTTCGTTCTGAGCTCCCAAATCTGTGCCAGATACACACACTGACTGAGGCAGAAATTTTCAGTGCACAAAAACCCTCAGTCTTAGTCTCAGTCATAGCAATGCCTGTTTCTCTCTCTCTTTCTCTCGTCTCAGCACTGGTATGTGTCAGGATGCTGTAAATTGTGCTGGATGGTGGATGTGAACTCTTGCTGGGTTAGAGAATATTCTCGTTACTCAGTAAGTCTGGACACCTCTCGCCATCCAATAACCTCATTTAAACCCTGCAAACCACACCCTTTTCTCTTGCACGGTCCCACATATCTTTTATATTTTATTACATTAGCTATCTGAGCAGAGCTACTCGAAGCTAAATGATCTATTAAATTATTCAGTAAAATCCCTGCTTTTCCGAATATTACGCTGTCTCTCTCTCAGCAAAGTTTGCTAAGACGATGCTTACAGACAACAGCTATCGTCTGAATAACGTAAATGCGACTCGGGGGTTCGGCGCTGGGCATCGGTGTCTAGCTGCATTGCTGAAAGTCACCGGCGATGTTTCAAATGCCCTTGATAAAAGCAGCATTGTGCTGGCCTACTTTACTGATTTATCGAAGACATTGAGGCCTTGAGTTACTACAGCACCCAAACTAAAGCACTGCCCTACATCACAGTGCTACAACCACTTTTATAGCAGAATTACCTTTGATGATACAATAATCGGTTTGCAAACACTATTAAAGTATTTCTAAGCTACTCTTTAGTCTTTGTCGATTCATTATTTAGCTCTAAATAATCTAAAGCTATAGCGAACTGAAATGCTAAGACAGCAAAACTCTCGGTGTTCTTCAGGTTTACTGATCTCTGGAGGCCTTCTCCTCATAGGTAACAACACTGATGCTTTTTCATGGCTGTCTGATTTACAGAAACATTCTGGGAAGACTATATTTACACATTTGCAGTGTCTTCATCACCCCGTGAATCGATCTCTTTTAGAGAAGTAATAGCAACACTCTTCTCATAATTGTTTGTGTAGCAAAAACTTAGTAAATGTAAAGTTTTCCTTGTTAGTGCTGTCTTATACATTTATATTTCAACATATTGGCATGATTTACCAAATTTTATATCCACAATTCAACAATTCAATCACTAAATGCATATATTTAAAAAAAACACACACAAATATAAAAATCATACTAATAATAAGAATTAGTTATTTTAGTGGCCCAGTTGTTGTAGTTGCTACAAATACATATACATATATTAAATAATTAATTTTTTCATGAAATGTTATGCTTTCTTAAGTTATAGCTATTCATTTATGAAATGTATCATTCTTTAAAATTATATATATATATATACATTAGTGCTGTCAAATGATTAATTGTGATTAATTGCATCCAAAATAAAAGTTTTTGTTTACATAATATATGTGTTGTATACTGTGTATATTTATATGCTATGCTATGTTATGCTATGCTATGAAAAAATGCTGTTTATATATTAAATGTATTTACATATAATATAAATTATATATGTAAATACATGTAAATATTTTCAAAATATATACTGTATGTATGTGTATTTATATATACATAATAAATATACACAGTACACCACACACATATATTATGTAAACAAAAACTTTTATTTTGGATGCAATTAATCGCGATTAATCGTTTGACAACACTAATATATATATGTATGTATGTACACTATCATTCAAAATTTTAGGGTCGGTAAGGGTCCTTTTTAAAAAAAATCTCTTATTTGCTCAAAAATACAGTTTAAATGGTAATATTGTGAAATATTGTTACAATTTAAAATAACTTTTCTATCTGAATACATTTTAAAATGTCATTTATTCAAGTGATGGCAATTTTACTCCAGTTTTCAGTGTCAGGTGATCCTTCAGAAATCATCTAATATGCTGATTTGGTGCTTAAGAATCATTGCATAATATCAATTTTGAAAACAGTTGTGCTGTTAGATTTTTTTCTGAAAACGGTGATACATGTTTTCAGGGTTCTTTGACGAATATTAGAAATGTTTTTTTCTTCTTCTCGTTTTTAGATCAACTTAATGCATCCTTGCTAAATGAAACTAGTCTATTCCTAAAAAACAAAACAAGAAACTCACTGACCGTAAACGTTTGATCAATTGTGTACAGTTGGCAATTGATGTTGAAAAGACCTCAGTCAAAAATGGGTCAAAAAACAGGTCAAATATGCAAATCAAACTGACTTCAAACTCTCTCTCTCTCTCTCTCTCTCTCTCTCTCTCTCTCGTGTAAATAAACACTTGATAAATCACACTTTTCTGATAAAAGAATATTGAAGTGGAGATCGCTAAACTGCAAGCTAACCGGTGTTTTCAGAAAGCAAGCGCGTTTATCCACAGTGGAGAGAGAGCGCGTACATATATGGTTGCCAGGTTGACAAAGATAAGTAACACAATTAGCAGATATTTCCGTATTGCGCAAGTGTGAAGCTCTGTTTCGGGGATTACGTCTCTTCATATCAGGCAACCCCCGGTTGTGTTCCTCTGCGGCCAGATTAAACCTTGCTGTAGCCTATATATTATGCTCTATTCATTATTTTCTAGAAACCTAGCACTTTTCGACTCCATTTTAAATGGTGCTCTCGTATTCAAATTAAGCATGGTCCACTGCTGCACATGTGCCACAATATCGATACAGGGCCAGCTGTATCGATACTCATATCGTCAAATCTCTGTGATGATACATCGTCGTATCGAAAGATCGATGTATCGAACACAGCACTGCAAGTATCGAAGTGTGCACAGCAAACTTTGCCAAATCTAGTGATTAGTTCTTCGACTTTATCAACGGGTTACCTCGATTTCCAAATGGATTGATCTATATTTCCAACAGACACTTTATTTTTAAAATATTTTTGGTTTATTTTAGATAAACCGATGCCTAAAACCACATCCACTGGGTCTGGCTTCGCTCACTCCAGCACACTAGGCATGGCGGTGTGGAGAAAAAGTCCCTTCTGGTGTTAAAACCCATTTGGAGATCACATAGTTACTCATGCGGCTTACGCGAACACAGGGCCAATTTGAATCATGCAAAATATGAAAGTCACACCTGAACATGGAGCTGAGACAGGAAGTTCGCCTTCAGAACAGGAAATAAAAACCATAAGGTGGCAAAGACAACTGTCAGCACCATGTTTACCAAAGATCACTGCATGATGCCTTCGTTCTGAGCTCCCAAATCTGTGCCAGATACACACACTGACTGAGGCAGAAATTTTCAGTGCACAAAAACCCTCAGTCTTAGTCTCAGTCATAGCAATGCCTGTTTCTCTCTCTCTTTCTCTCGTCTCAGCACTGGTATGTGTCAGGATGCTGTAAATTGTGCTGGATGGTGGATGTGAACTCTTGCTGGGTTAGAGAATATTCTCGTTACTCAGTAAGTCTGGACACCTCTCGCCATCCAATAACCTCATTTAAACCCTGCAAACCACACCCTTTTCTCTTGCACGGTCCCACATATCTTTTATATTTTATTACATTAGCTATCTGAGCAGAGCTACTCGAAGCTAAATGATCTATTAAATTATTCAGTAAAATCCCTGCTTTTCCGAATATTACGCTGTCTCTCTCTCAGCAAAGTTTGCTAAGACGATGCTTACAGACAACAGCTATCGTCTGAATAACGTAAATGTGACTCGGGGGTTCGGCGCTGGGCATCGGCGTCTAGCTGCATTGCTGAAAGTCACCGGCGATGTTTCAAATGCCCTTGATAAAAGCAGCATTGTGCTGGCCTACTTTACTGATTTATCGAAGACATTGAGGCCTTGAGTTACTACAGCACCCAAACTAAAGCACTGCCCTACATCACAGTGCTACAACCACTTTTATAGCAGAATTACCTTTGATGATACAATAATCGGTTTGCAAACACTATTCTAAGCTATCTAAGCTACTCTTTAGTCTTTGTCGATTCATTATTTAGCTCTAAATAATCTAAAGCTATAAATGCTAAGTATAGCAGAATTACCTTTGATGATACAATAATCGGTTTGCAAACACTATTAAAGTATTTCTAAGCTACTCTTTAGTCTTTGTCGATTCATTATTTAGCTCTAAATAATCTAAAGCTATAGCGAACTGAAATGCTAAGACAGCAAAACTCTCGGTGTTCTTCAGGTTTACTGATCTCTGGAGGCCTTCTCCTCATAGGTAACAACACTGATGCTTTTTCATGGCTGTCTGATTTACAGAAACATTCTGGGAAGACTATATTTACACATTTGCAGTGTCTTCATCACCCCGTGAATCGATCTCTTTTAGAGAAGTAATAGCAACACTCTTTTGTTTGTGGTTTGTGTAGCAAAAACTTAGTAAATGTAAAGTTTTCCTTGTTAGTGCTGTCTTATACATTCAACATATTACATATTGGCATGATTTACCAAATTTTATATCCACAATTCAACAATTCAATCACTAAATGCATATATTTAAAAAAAACACACACAAATATAAAAATCATACTAATAATAAGAATTAGTTATTTTAGTGGCCCAGTTGTTGTAGTTGCTACAAATACATATACATATATTAAATAATTAATTTTTTCATGAAATGTTATGCTTTCTTAAGTTATAGCTATTCATTTATGAAATGTATCATTCTTTAAAATTATATATATATATATACATTAGTGCTGTCAAATGATTAATTGTGATTAATTGCATCCAAAATAAAAGTTTTTGTTTACATAATATATGTGTTGTATACTGTGTATATTTATATGCTATGCTATGTTATGCTATGCTATGAAAAAATGCTGTTTATATATTAAATGTATTTACATATAATATAAATTATATATGTAAATACATGTAAATATTTTCAAAATATATACTGTATGTATGTGTATTTATATATACATAATAAATATACACAGTACTCCACACACATATATTATGTAAACAAAAACTTTTATTTTGGATGCAATTAATCGCGATTAATCGTTTGACAACACTAATATATATATATATATATATATATATTCATTAAATGTTATGCTTCATTAAATAATAACATTGATAGAATATTGTAACGCAATGAAAGCACAACATTTTATTTTGTGTAAAATATATAAATATATATAAAATATTATGACTTCTTCATTAAATAACAATTAATTTAATAAATGTGTCATTCTTTAAACTCGTGCAGTGCTACAACAAACATCTGATGTTCAAAGTTAGTCCAGAGGCTCTGTACCCACTCAGAAAACTCAGCTGCTAAATTAGGAAACTAGTTTCACTTGTTGAAACAGTTAAAACAGTGAGAAAACAGGAAGTTTATGAGTAACAGTGAGTGAGAAGTTCTCAGTTTGCAAACGTCCTCTTTTGGAACAAGGTCTTACAAAACCTAACAAAGCCTAACACTGTTTGACCCAAAGCATGTTGAGAAAGCAGCATTTCAGTTCACTTTGCTAAGACAAACAGGAAAAAATGACAACAGCTCTGAATGACTAAACAGAACGGCTTTTTATCTCCTCCCGCCAAATATAATCACCAGCTACAGATGCAATAAACAAAAAGCATGTCACACCTTACATTAACGCCTCCCAAAAGTGTCTTAGAGAAAAAAAACAGCTTAATGTACTAATAACAAATCATCTTTTGTACATCTCATACATTCATAAGCGATGTCGCTGGTGTGTTTTACACGGCCAATGGCGCTTGGCAGCAGATTTACATCACTGACTCTTCAAACTGACTTTGAATATAATCAAACAAGTTGTGGAGCAATGTCAGAGGAGAGCGAGAGCGATCAGTAGCTACTATGACTCTTCAGCAAAGTCCAACAACTTCATAAAATGGAAATTTACAAAGTGATACATACGTAAAAGGACATGTAAATGGCTTGCATACCAGAACTTGAACGTTCACGAGACAAAGAGACACAAGTGGAAGCGGTCAAGCATGTTAGAATACACACTGAAAAAATGTTAGTCATTTTAAGAGAAAACAATGTAAATATGCATAAAGTGTATACAGTAAGTAACCATATACAGTGAAATGTATTCAAATATATTAAGAATTACAATAATTGCAATAGATTGTAATATAATTAATTACTAAATGTATAGTATTTAATAGAATATTTTTATGGTTACAAACTGCAAAATATAGTCGCCAAAATGCCTGAAAAATAATTTTACGGTAAAGATCTTGCAAACAGAGCAACCTGTTTTTTTAAACAAATTTAAAAAGATTATTTTACAGTATTATTTTACAGTAAACTATTCATAAAACAAAACTTTTCCAATTGTGCGCACATAAAACAATGCAAAAAAGTGTAAATTGGCCATAAGCAAACAACTCAAAAGGTCAAAAATCTACATCACAGAGTGTAACTGTTAGCTTTTCTAAAGCAATATATAATACACATATAAATTCATTATGAAACAAGCATTTTTATAAATAATTTCGGAGCTATAGATGCAGACAGAACATCAGTAAATGTGTATGTCTGAGGCTGTTTGTGTTAGTTTAGTTCTTACCCGCGTGTAGTGCGAGAGCTGTATCTCCACTGAGAGTCAGACAGGAACTCACACATGGGTCACCAGCCAATGTGGCTCACCGCAATGCATTCTGGGACAGATACTAACGTATGCCCCGGTGTGTCACAGTGCACGACCAAGCATAGAGTAGCATGCATGCAAAACACTGCGTTAAGATGTTTAAGTGTGTGCATGTGTTTACGGTTTCAATGTGTGATCACATGATAAAGCACAGACTGAAGCAACTGTGAGTGTGTGTTCAGCGATCATTCTCTCTATCACCATGGAAACCTGCTTTTATCTTATTTGCATCTGGGTGTACCAGCCGCAGAGAGAGCTGTGTCATTTTCCCCTAGAAAACACCACTGCCGTCCTCAGAGACTCTGAGAAGTTTGCCACACTCGTTTCGCACGCGTAAACACTTTCCCAAATCCTAAACGTGGAAAAAACACTGCCATAATCCCATTTAGAATATCATACTAACATACACGTCCTAAAAGTCAAAGCTTCAAAAAGAGGAAACGGCTTTCATACACTGCTAAAGATAACACAGCACGCCTTGCACAGGAAGAGGGTTGCAGTTGCTCTACACAGAAGCCCCGGAAAACTATTTTAACATGGGAGTCGCACTTAAAAAAATATTTTAGCATGTGAGTAACACTTGAAAGGTTTTAAACCAAGTGGTTTCTGCAAACAAATAATGTACAACTACAAACATTGAATGTATAGTTTTATGATTTGAAACTTACAGTAACAAACATATTTTTGTGTCATGTTTTGACATTTCTTTAATGTGGGTCACTGTATGCATGTGTGAAAGCATGTACTTACTTAGACCGCTGGGTCAAAACAACCCAATAGCTGGGTTTGTCCCTTTTTAACCCAGCATTTTTTAAAGTGTGTGTTTGCATGTGAATTAGTGTGTGTGTGTGTGCGCAAGGTTACTTGAGGTCTGTAGTTCACTTGTGCCAGGTGTGTTATCTCAGACGCTCCACATGATTAAGCCAATGGTAGAGTTCCTCTTCTAAACTCACTCACCTGGTACAAAAACACTCACACATCTCACTAATGCAACCCCCTCGGGTGTTATTTACACTAATGTGAGAGAGAAACAGATTTAAGGCTAGTGTATTTGTACAAATAAAGCCTCTGGTCATAGTAAGGCAGGATTTTAACCACGTAAAATTGATTAGATCACCAAAAGGGGGTGTTTCTCATCAGAACGGAGCCAGATGTTAATGCCAGCTTGCTGTAGATTGTGTAGGGTTACTTCACTTCTTCACATTGCGGAGTATTTTAACCTGGAACATGGTATTCCAATGGTAATGCCAATCAATGGTTTCTGTTATTGCCATGAACTTTAATACTTCAGTGGAGTTTTGTTATTGTTAACTCAAACTATTAAAACTAAAGCATTTTTATTAGTTTAAATAAATCTGAAGTAATATAAAATATAAATATTAGATGAAAAACTAAACTAAAAGATAGATAGAATTTTTAAAAACAAAAATATAAATGACAAAAAACATAAAATACTGAATGAAAATATATGAATGAATAATGAAATAATTATAAAACCAATTCAAAATATTAATAATAACTATAATAGTATATAATACTAAAATAATACTACACTGATTCAGTGTTATTGCATGCTAATGCATTGAAGAGATTCACCCAGTAATGAAAAATTTGTCATCACTTACTCATCATTCCAAACCCATGACGTTCTTTCTTCTGCAAAACTCAAAGCAACTTTGGACTCCTTTAACTTTCATTGTATGAACAAAACACTGAGACACTCCTCACAATATCTTTTTATATCTAGAAAGGAGAAATGACATGAGGTTAAGTAAATGACAGAATTTTCCTTTTTGGGTGAACTATCCCTTTAAATTACTTTTTAATAAAGGAAAAAGGATGTAATTGAATTTCATGTTGACCACATGTGCTTAAGATGTCAAACAAGGTTAAAGGAGAACCTTCCCAAGTGAGACGACCTTTTAAAAAACTGCCATCATGCCACAGAAAACAAAAAAATCCAAGAAAACCCAATGAAAATGAAGTTCCAATGAGAAAACCTTCAAGTCCCTCTAGTCTGATAAGAGAATCTTTGTAAAATCATCAATAGACTAACTCTTTATGTTCCATAGATTCCAATGAATTTCCAAAGAGAAGCAATCTGTGGTTTTCTAAAGAACCATTCATCTGTTGTTGAAACTGATGAATGGTACCTGGAACCAAAACACCAATAACTTCCCATCAAAAACCTACCCCATAGCTGAACCGAAGAACCTTTAGAGTGATGCAGAGAAAGAGGAATGAAAAACGAGGGCACTTGAGGAAATGAACCACAGAGAGAAAGCAAGCATGCTCAACATACAATGCCTCATTTCAAACCTTTCCCAGCTCACTTCTAACCTGGCACGTCGCTGAATATCAGGACGCCAAACATCCTTAGCTTGTGAAAAACCCATTCCAACAGCATTCCCAAGCCACCGGTGGACAGGAAGTCCTCGTCTAGCCCTCTGAGTAATGGCACACAGACAGTCTGTGGTCCTACCTGACTCTGAGCCGCTCAGATCCAGTCCCGTATGTCCTCTCTGCTGTCTGCCGACAGGAAGCACATTCAGTCCGTCCCTATTTACAGTCCCCTGGCACTGCAGTACGGCTCACAGCTGGTGCATTCCTGCTCCGCTCTGCCTCAGCTGATGGAGAGAGGAGAGATAGAGGAGGGAAAGAAAACGCAGGGTACAGTAAGAACATACTGTACAAATCATCTACTGTGAATGTGAGGTCAGCAGATGCCGATCAGCCAATGAGTGTCTCGATCTGTAACAACATGAGGAAACTGCATAATGCACCTCTTATTATTTCATCCATTTCCCAGGGAACTGCACGAACAGAAGCATTATTATTCAAAGCAGACACATCAGCAGTTTGTCTCACTGACGTCTCGCTGATGATACCTAGAGTGACGACAATCGAGTAACAAGGCCATTTTCTTGTCCTCATGTCGGTTAGTCATCACTCAAATGCAATTAAAATGCAGTTAAAGATCATATGACTTCATAATTGGAGTAGTATTGTCCATTTAGTCCATGTCTGTGAGTTCTGAGGTCACGGATGTGTAGTGTACTAGAACAAGTTGACAAAATACTCTACCGTTCAAACGTTTGGGGTCAGTAGGATTTTTTTTTTTTTAAGATATTAATACTTTTGTTCAGCAAGGATGCACTAAATTGATCAGAAGTCACAGTTAAGACATTTATAATGTAACAAAACTTTTTAAATAAATATCTATTAATCAAATAATGCTGAAAAATGTATCAAAGATTCCAAAAACTTATCATTATATTAAAATGATTGTGTGTTTATGCCAATTGTGACCAATAAAATGCTCTCTTGACTGAGAAGTTTTACAAATTTGTTCACTTGCCCTTTAAATTTTACAGTCTAGTGATAATAAGTAGCAAATCAAGGCTGCCCAGCACTGTGACATTATAATACATTTTAAATTATTATAATTACAAATGTCAACTCAGAGATTCTTCTATGAAGCGTTCATGTCTAAACCAGAAATTATTACTTTCTATGGCAACACCAAAATAGGTACCTATGTGCAAAGAAAATGATAGTCATTGAAGTGTATGAACAATCATAAAGATTTGTAACTTGACTCACACCATGTGAAGACACAAAGATCTGCATTGACAGTCACAAAACTGGAGCATGATGGAAAATGACTAATGAAAAGTTAGCCAAAAAACATTACTGTATATCAGGCCAATAATTCAATTCAATTCAATTAAATTCAATGAAACAAAAAATTATAATCCATGTTCAATATTTTACATAATAATATAATTACATAATAAAAATAAAAAGATTATATTATCATGATATTATGAGTATAAATAATTATATAATTATAATATAAAATATTTTAAATAATTTAAAAATATTTAAATAATAATTCTTATGGTTTTCCGGGACCCCCTCAATGTCAAATGTCCCCCAGAGCTTCCAATTTCAATATAAAAGATGTCAATACAGCATTAATAAAACAATACCATGGATCTTTAATAAACATATTGTGATGTTCTATACAATGTTGATAAACAATACTGAATGCATCCGGTGGCAATAAATAAAACACAACTGCGTAAAAAGAATGTTTCTGTCCAAATAGTTTCGAGAAATGCTCTAATTATCATAGCACACAAAAACTTCAAAGCTCCAGATGGCTGTCTGACTCATCTCAGCTGTTAGGATGCGTTTGATTATGAATTTAATCCTGTGTAAATAAAAAAAAAAGGATTAGACGAGAAACAAAGAATGAGAGGAAGATACCAGACAAGACTAAGCTGTCTTGAGGATACACATTTTTTCATTATTTCTGACATAATCGTATTGTTCATACTCTCTTGCTCCCAGACGATCACTGCTAGCAAGTTAATGAATGGTACATTCACATGTAGCGCACGTCTGTTAATGCAGAGCTCTCCTCATTCTTAAAATCATGATACTCTCAGCTCATGATGTCATTTGGGCTCAGCCAATAAGACGAAAGCAGACACACTGAATGACAGATACACTGAACTGCTGTGACTGGTCAGATCAATATAGACATGTTCACAGGTGCCGGCATTTCTGTTCTTCAGAGGTCTTCAAACACCATCAATATACTTTTAACATGGACATTTGATTTTAGGTTTTACAATTTAAAAAAAAATAAGCATAAAAAATACATTGCTGATTTACACAACAGTCACGCAACCCACAAAGTGGACCAAATTCAGAGTTGTGCAAAATTCAGAACTGAAAAACTGAGTGTGAATTTGAATCGAATTGGCCACACCGCACAGGAAGTTAGATTGGAATGACAGGAAGAGGAATTTATACTGAAATGGAATTCAATGAAATTCATTACAGGTGAGGCATTCTGGGAAATGAAGCGTTAATCCACAGTGAACCAGAAGATTTTATAAAAATGGATGGATGGATGGATAGAATGATAGAACAATAGAACATTAGAAAGAACGTTAGATAGATAGATAGATAGATAGATAAAACAGTAGAACGATAGATAGAATGATAGAACAACAGAATGATAGAACGATAGATAGAATGATAGAACGACAGATAGATAGATAGATAGATAGATAGATAGATAGAAATAAAAAAGGAAAATGTCTCTTAATATCTCGCATACAGACAGAGAGCTGTAAGAAAACACTGTCTGTCTGAATTTTAAAGCAAACCTTTCCTTTTTTTTTCAGTTTTTCCCCAAATGCTATTGGCACAAGGCTGCCATCCGCTTTCAAAAAAGTGCCAAACTCTTCCACACACACAGTCATGCCGCATGTTTACAGAAGAGTAGCTTTGCTTAAAAAAGTCACCCAGCATGAGCAACGGCCTGCCTGTACGTGTTTAGATTTTCACTCATGTGTTGTGAACTGCAGATCACCTTTTTCGATTAAAGGAAATAAACAAGGTCATTATATTATTCATTATATACCATGGCAGTTGCCATTTGTAGCCTAACAACCACAAGATACAACATCACCCCACTAAAAACAAGAGCGGGAGAGAGCGAGAGGGAGAAAGTGAATTCTCTCATGCACTGGACATAATTATACCCTCATTGAGCCAATCACATGACAGCGCCTGAAAATAGCAGAGGGCCACGCCCAGACCGAGCAACAAATGCCTTCTATTGGGATGTCATTATCTGCTTATAAGATTCATGCGCTAAAAGACGAGAGAGGGAGAGAAAAGAGAGGGTTAGGAGGAGAAAAGGGGAAAAACAAACTCCAGAGACCTGAGTCATTGCCACTGAAGGAAGGAGGGGAGTAGTTGAAGGAAGGAAGAAGGGATGGAGAGACCGAAAGAGATGGAGAGAAAAAAGACTTTTGTCTCTTTTAATGTTTATTTTAGTTTTATTGTAAGATTTTAAAATGAAATACCACACAAAAATATACAGTACACTATATTTACCTTAAAAAATAATGGCTTATTAACCCTACAGAACATTATTTCTAAAAATTTTAATTATCGTATTATAAATAGTAAAGGAAGGATGGAGAAACCAAATGAGAGAGCGGGAGAGAAAAGGACTTGCTGTCTTGCAGAATGATTGTTTTTATTTTATCATAAAATTACATATATATTAATATTAATTATATCATATATATTAATATTGTCTTTATAATTTATATTTTTATTTTTATAATATTTATAATATAATATTTTACTTTATTTTAATTGTTTTATTCTATTTCTACTGTTTTATTTTATATGAGGTTTGCCTTTTTTGCAACCCTGTTACCAACCCGTTTGGGGCTTTTCTAAATACAGATTAAACCCCTCATTTGTCTGATTTAATTTTCCAGCAATAAAGAATAAATAAACATCAAATTCTACTATTTTTATATATTTTTTTCCAGATGAAATTGAAAACAAAAATGTATGAACAAAACTATACAATAATAGGTAACAGGGTTGAAAATTTTGCTAACTTAAGCTCGATCAGTACAGGTGCATCTCAATAAATTAGAATGTCATGGACCAAAGACTTAAACTACTTCAGTCTGTGTGCATTGAATTTATTTAATACAGGAGTTTCACAATTTGAGTTGAATTACTGAAATAAATTAACTTTTCCACGACATTCTAATTTATTGAGATGCACCTGTAAGTAGTTTAGGACCAAATGTTGGTTTATAGTAGGGATGCACCGATACGCCCGATACTGAGCTTTTGTACTCGTACTCGTTAAAATGCCCCGATAATACAGTCAAACCAAAAATGATTCAGAGACCAGATATATTTTTTTATATTTTTTTTAGTGAGTGCAGGACACTAAATAATTAATTTATGTAAGTGAGGACAGCAAAATAAAGTAAACTGTGATCAATTATATTACAGGCTGTCATTGAGGCTCAGGGTTGCCCGACTAAGTATTGATGGTTGTGTAAATACTGTCATACTAACAGCTGTCTGAATAATTTTTGGTTGATTGTCATCCATTACATACCTTTCTATCAAAGTTATATAACATTATCAAGCTGAATTTGTTCTGACACAGTTTAACTCTGAGTTCTTGTCATATTTTATTACCATTTTCTAAACTATAGCAAATAAACTGTGATAATGTGAGAAATGTTGAAGGTGTCTGAATAAATTTTGGTTTGACTGTATCTATTTGATAAATTAAGTTAACCAACTAACATTATACATACTCTTTTGGTTTCTGTACCCAATATTTAAAAAATTTACAAATGCAATAAAAATATTGGTATCGGTACTCGGTATCGGCAAGTACCAAAAATAAAAGTATCGGTATCGAGCGAGTACTGGAAAAAGTGGTATCGGTGCATCCCTAGTTTATAGTTATTGATAAATTTACATTTTCCATAAATTAAAGGAAAAACATTTTAATAACTTTTCTCACAATAGCTTAGGTAACAGGGTTGAATGGCTGATCTTGAATGCAAATTGAATGAAGTCATTTGCTTTTCTTTCCAAAACGGTCCAAAAACAGTCCAAAAACGGTCCAAACGCTATTACTTATCAGGTGCCAAAAATTGTAAACACCTTTCTGCTGATTATAGTGGAAGGGATCTAGTTTGGTTGCATCACTTGCTCTCTGTGCAGAGGGGGTAAGAGATGGAGAGAAGTGAAAACAACAGGAAAACAACAGCCCACAAAATAGCTGAGCTAAAGACAGTCATTTGCGCAACCCTCACGCTGAGACACCCAGGCCTTCATCACACTGTGTCCAAATACACTGTGGGTTTAATAATGCACTGACATCACCTGTGTGAGCAGATGATGCAATGTGTGAAATTTCTCCTGTTATCATCCACACCTGAGGGCAATGAGGTCTGTGCACATTTACAAAAGTCCAGTGTAAAGTTACGTCTAGATTTAACACTTCAATCCAACATAAAAAGATCTCAGGACAAAAAGGTTTGACAGCCTGATGTCATAGTAGAACCTGCTAAAGTTCCACTATAGATTCCATGAAAAATATCTAATATATAAATATACTTAAAAAAAAAAACAGAAACCAATATGCTGATCTGAAGAACCCAATGCAATGCAATGCAACAAACCAATGTTCAACAAACCATAACTCAACAACATTACAAAACAAACAATTCAAGATCAGCCTTTTCCTAATGGGGTGATCTTAAAATGTACTTTTAAAGTATACACAGGATAAAATAGATATCTATTGTGTTTTCTGTCAAAAGAAATTGTATTTTTATTCTGACAGAGTTGGTTTTTGGCAAATGAATGTGTAAACTTTGGGTGATAAATTACAGTTCTTCTTTAAATAATATGCTTACCTCAAACCAGGTTTTTATTTAGAATTGCTTATATATAATATGACTTGACAAGCATGCTGTCAGGATCATGGACTGTCTGTGTCATGTTTTGCCCCTGTTTCTGTTCCTGTTTTTACTTATTTGGACATGTTCCTGTCCTCGTTTAGTTTGATTATGATCCCATGCACCTGTGTTTCCCCAATTATCCCCAGTATTTAAGTCCATGCCTTTGCGTTCTGTGTTTGTCGGGTCTACTTCATCTGTACATGTGTCATTCCTCGCTCCTGTGTTGGATTACCCCAGTGTTTCGTGAATTAAAAAGACTGTTTATTATGCTCCTTGTCTCCATCGTTCCTCAGACAGTGTAAGTGTGACAGAAGATCCCAACAAAAACAGTAACCTCCATTTGTCTACCCTCCGTTTTGTTTTCCAATTTTACCCAGTGTTTTTGTTTCCATTGTTCCCTTATGGATCCCCTCGCCTGCCCCGAATTCCTCCTCCTCCTGCTGGAGCAGGGGGAGCGCTTGCTTGAGGGTCATACCAGACTGTTTCTGGTGATTGCCCATCTCACCACCTACCCAGACGACGCGCTCTGCGTGTTCTATGACGCCAGCCTCAATTCGCCGCATTTGTGGAGTGGACACTGGCGAGACACAGATCCCCGGTCACCGTCTGTCCCGAGGGGGATCTCGCCGGTGCCACTCCAGACCCAGAGTCCAGCCCACCATCTCCCCGCTGTGCGGAGATAAAGCCAGAGCCCACCAATGACAGAGAGCCCATTCCCGCTGCGATCTACGAGCCAGCACAATGCCGAGTGACTGAGCGGAGGATCGCCCCGGAAGGAGAGCCCAAGCCATCAGATCAGGTGCGAGAGCCAGCGACAATGCCCGCCATGAGGGAGAAAGCCGCGGACGGTGTGACCCCTGCACTGCGGCTGAGGGTGAGCGGAGTATGGCACGGCGAAAGTGCCAAAGCGAGGAGCAGAGGGCTCCAGTCCCCGAATCCAGTCCAGAGCACCTTCCAGTGCTCACTCCTAGAAAGTGCCCTCCAGTGCCCGCTCCTAGTATCCCCAGTATTTAAGTCCATGCCTTTTGCGTTCTGTGTTTGTCGGGTCTACTTCGTCTGTACATGTGTCATTCCTCGCTCCTGTGTTGGATTACCCCAGTGTTTCGTGAATTAAAAAGACTGTTTATTATACTCCTTGTCTCCATCGTTCCTCAGACAGTGTAAGTGTGACACATGCACAGCAGCCCTAAAAAGTATTTGGACACTTACATGTATACTGTACACATAATAATAATTAGATTTTAAGATTTACGATTTGTATTTGAATTGCAAATTAAATATCTATCCATTTGGATTACACAGATTTAACAAACTGTTAAACTTAAAGGGGTCATATGATGCAATTTCAAGTTTTCCTTTCACTTTGGAGTGTTACAAGCTGTTCGTGAATAGATAAGATCCCTAAAGTTGCAAAGACTAAAGTCTCAAACCCAAAGAGATATTCTTTATAAAAGTTAAGACTCGTCCATGCCCTCCTAAAACGCCTCCTTTAAACATGCCCCCACATGTCTACGGCACTGTGTGGGAAGATTTGCATAACACGCTTATAACAGTAGCGTGGTGGAGTAGACTCATTTAGACCAATATAATCATTAGGTTTTAGCCAGGTTTCAGTCAAGCAGAGTACATCAAAACGATTATCTGTGATCATTTAATTTACAATAACTGCTTTGGGTGAGAGTGAGCTAATGTTTAGGAGCCCAAACTTTAAAAATTGTTTTTGTTCATTTATTTTACATTTTTCTGGTTTAATCACGATCAGATTTTTTCTAGATCCTGCATTAAATTTATATTTTGACCTCACTATTCGGGGAACAGACACAGTCTTTATAGATTGGACAGCACAAGTACTTCTATCATTTAGGCGGGTAGAACACAAGTCATCAGGGCAGTTATTTGAGATTTGACTTACTAGTCATATGGAGCGCAGCGTCCTGGAGATGTTGTCCGACATGAGTTCTGCTCCGACTCTGCTGGGGTGCAGGCCATCAGCGCGAAAAAGCCTAGGACGTGCTTAAAAGGAATAGTTCACCTTAAAAATTTAAATGTTGTCATCATTTACTCACCCTCATATCATTCCAAACCTGTTTCTTTCTTATGTTGAACACAAAAGAAGATATTTTGAAGAACCAAACAGTTGTTGGTCCCCACTGACTTCCATAGGGAAAGAAATACTATGGAAGTCAATGGGGGCCATCAACTATTTGATTACCAGCATTCTTCAAAATATCTTCTTTTATGGTCAGCATAAGAAAGAAACTCATACAGGTTTAGAACGACATGAGGGTGAGTAAATGATGACAAAAATTTTATTTTTGGGTGAACTATTCCTGATGCATAAAAAAAATGAAACAGGTTGGAAATTTTAAATGAAACAGGTAATGAACTGAATGTTTTGTTTTTAAATACACAATAATTAGGTTTCTATTTATCATCAATAAATGCAATTTGTTTCCATCTCATACATTTTTATTTTATGCAACCTTTATCTCCCATATCAAAGAATACATTTTTCCCCTCTAGATACTTATTATTTGAGTAGTGCAAATAGCTCTCAATATTTTGGCCAATTGTGCAAAATAAAATGCTATTTAATTTTACGATCATTACACGAATAAAACAGCATTTCTGGTGCGAATCAGATCCACTCTGAGTCTGAACTGAATGCTGAGTTTGGATTGAGCTGTCAGATATTACTGCTTACTTGCAGAATCAAGTGGAGTGATGCACCAGGATGGCCCGTCAGTCACATGGACAGCCCCACTATTGACAAAGCTGACAAATGAACAAGCCTCACAGAAATAAAAATCAGGTGTTTCTGCAAGGAGAACCATTTCACATGGATCGAAGGCCACATATTCAGCAAAAGAGGGATTTGAGAGAGAGAGAGCGAGAATGAGGTGTGGGGAAGTGATGCAGTCCGGTGCATGACTGCTCTCTCTTTGATTTCGCCTGATGGATGATTGATTATTTGTGGAAAGTGTTGTGGAAATTCACAGATGGTCTTCGAGTTAAAGCTAACTGGGACGGCCGCCTGGATCCCAAATCTTATTTGTTTCCTATTCCCAGGGTCATGAAACTGACCGCTGCTTACACAAAATAATGTGAATTTTAACTAACACTGACTCTCTCTGTCTTTTGTTATATCTAAAAGTCTTCATTTATAGCTTTAAGTAGTTTGAAGCAACAACAGACTTACCTTTTCAGTATGTGACTACATTTCAGCTAAGCAAACTGTCAAATCTTCACTTAAAAATAAAAAAAAGCTACACATCTATTGAGAATTAAATAGCAGTAAATATTTCATAGGTTCTAATAGAGATTTTTCACACTAATTCATGTAAAATATAATGACATATCAATGTTATTTTAGTATCAGTGAGGTACTCTTATAGGTTTTGTTAATATTTTGAATTAGTTTTTTATATAGGCTATATTCCATTTTAATTTTTGCAATTCATTCATTCATTTTGCAATTTTTGCAAGTCATTTTTATTAGTTTTTTAAACATCTGTATGGTTTTAATTCATTTGTTTTAGATATTTTAGTACATCAAGTTAACTAGATGAAAAAGAGAAACTTGACAACCAGCTGAAATAAAATAAATAAAGTTTATTATATAAATAAGTTATTACATATTTATATATAATTTATTATGGTTATTATTTATTTAATTTCAAGTAACAAAAATGTATTTTTCTTGATTCTGAATGTAAGCCTGAATGGTTAAACATGGCTTTTCATGCATCATGCATTAGAGAGCTAAGCTCCAGTGCAAAGATTGGGCCATTGCATGGACATCTGAGACCTAAAATATCTGTCATGCTATTACAAATCTAGGGAAATGTATATTTAGTTTGCTTAAATTTAGCCAATTTCCATTATTCAGGATGCACAAGAAAAAATAAACCAGATGTGTTTGGTCAGACAACCTTTCCCGTCTAAGCTGTTGGTCCTCGGCCCAAATAAGCAGCTATTTTGACAAGACATTCAGAGAAAAATCAAGTTTGTGTTTGTAATGTTTTAACAAAAGCAATTATTTTTCTGCATAGATTTTGATAAAATATTTGGGCCCTTTGCATGGATATCTGAGACCTTGCTACCACGCTAGTGCAAATTTGGTGACATTTAAAATGAAAAGCACATTAAAAATCACATTAAAGCACTTAGGAGCATTCGTAATAAGACGTAAAAAGAAGCCTGCTGGCACATTCCTTCATTAGCGGCCCATGTTGTTTGCCGCTGACCCTTGCATAGAAATGCTGATGCACTCAAAGGCCTATATTTAGAATTTATTAGCAATATTAAATTCCACCTCAGATGCTTTCACCATAACGTCTGGAAATAGTTCACAGACACAATTAGCGTCATAGTCATATGCATAAAACAGATAAATAACCTTACACTGATTTCTCCAAAAGAAGGCATAATTAACGAAGCAATCATTTAAAATGGGACAGAAATCATTATGAATTATGAATTATAAATGAGTCGGAATGAATAAATCAGTGCATTTAATATATGTGCACAGACCTTTTCTACTTTTGTTGATGATTTCTCGCAAAAATGCACTTTTAGAGGTACTTCATACTGACATCCTAACAATGTAAAAACTAAGTAATATTAAATAATGCATTGCAAATGAGATCACTGCACTAATGCGCTTACTTTTCCCCATGATGCCAAAGTGAAACAATAACAGAGCTGTGAACAATGATAGCTTGAGGGGATTGTTAAGCCATGAATGATATTTCTTCAAGTTACAGACTGAGCATTTGGACAGGTTTATCTTTTTTCCCATCACTATCTCGCCTGAGGTGCTAATACTGTTTTCAAACTGACAAATTGTTCATAACTGTTCATAACTGCCCGCTATCTTGGGGTTAATCTTCTTTTTGAGCATTTTATGAAGGCAAACGAGCTGATCTTCCATCCAGAAAAGTAAGACTCCAGTATCACGGTCAGTTACGCAGCAAGCCAAGCGCCACGACCAACTCCAAAAATACACATAGCTGACCAATGTGCATTTGAATATCTAGACATGATCGCATGAAAATCCCCTTCTGCTGACACATTTATCAGACTGTACAGACGCCCATGCAGCCACACCCCATCACTCTCTTGCCTTGTCTTGTCTCTGTTTCATTTGTGTCTTAACTCTTGAGCAACACACAGTTTTTGCACCTGGGTGTGAGGTTTCCAACAGCATCACTCCAAAATGCAGTCTGACTCTTGAAATGTTAGTTGGGTTCAATGCTTGTCAGTACAGCAAGTAGGCCTACATTGATTTTCTCAACTGACGTGATTTCCTTAAAAGACGTATTTAATTTTTAACTAAAATTTAATTTAGTTTTATGTCATTTTCAAATGCTGTAGTTGCACTTGTACTCGTGTCAGGGTGTGCAAGTAAGCGTTATCAAGACTCTCAGTTTCACCTGAGTAAATCAACTGTTTGTGCATGTGTTAGTGGAGAAACTGTTTTTGCGCCAACAAATACCAAAGAAGAAATTTATATTTAATTATATCAAATAGCTGCCTAGCATTTAAGGTATCCAACCATTTGGCAATAACAGTGCATACTTGTCAGCATATGATTAAACTGCCAGACTGCCACCTGCTGTTTGCGATCGGCATTGACAATACAGTACCATTTCTGTCCTGCAATGCACCCTTGTGAAAATCGAGTCTTTTGCATTTTAATCGGCATTAACATACATTCAAACAGTCTATGCTGAATGTCTAATTTTTAATTAACATGCAAATAACCATTTGCATGTAAACATGATTCAGCAATCCCGAGTTTAGCTATTATAAGTGAACTGCATATCAATATGGAGGTCCAAACCTGCAAAAATGTAAAATAAATAAATGCAGTAATAAAAAAATAAATGAAAGAACACAAAATAAAGTAAAAAAAAAAATGCAAATAAAGTTAAAATAATGTAAATTTAAAAAAAATGCAATTATTGTATTTGATTTATCAAGTCATTTATTTATAATTTCTGCAGGTTCCTCCATATATCAAAAGATGATCTTTCAAACCCTAAAAGTGATGGCTCAACCAAAAGTGTGTGTGCAGAAGACAATAAAAAATATATTTTGAAGAATGTTGGTAACCAAACAGATTTGGTTACCACTGAAATTCATTATGTGGACTATATATATATATATATATATATATATATATGTGTGTGTGTGTGTGTGTGTGTGTGTGTGTATATATATATATATATATATATATTTCTTAAAGCATCTTCTATGTTTCAGAGAAGAAAGAAAGTCATACAGGTCTGGAATGACATGGAAGTGATAAATGATGACAGAGTTTTACATTTTAGGTGAACTATCCCTTTAATGTTTCATTTCAGAAACCTGCATTAGACTAGTTTTAATATATTTAGCTTAGCTAATTTACTTCTGCCTATGCCTTGCATCAGTGACTATTAAAATGTTTTGTTTTTTCATGATGCATATTTATAGACTAGCAATAACAGCACAGAAATGCAGCTGATTAACTATACTAAAGAGATGCATTACTAAGCAACAAATATCAAATGTTTCAAAATATTTTCATAAGCAGAGCTCTCTCTTACAAGGATCATTAAATAAGCAAAACAAAAGCCAAAGGATGCAAATATTCAATAAAATCAAGCCTTCAGATTTAGCACACAAACTACTACTGAGGTAAACGTCACCTTTGTTTCCTAAACCGTCAGAGCAGTGTGAGATCAGATCCTTTCAATGCACCAGCTGCAGCCATAATGCACCAGAAAGCCCACCACACACCAGCTATTAGTGGGCAGGAGCCAATGTTTAGGAAACCGTGCTTGCCAGCAGGCAAATTTGGCCACTCTTTTCAAGAGACACCTTGGGATTTTTACTGACCACAGCAACCTCGCTTTAATGTCTCATCTAAAGGACGTTGTCTTCTTACAATAAAGTGTTTCCAATTCTATACTGGGGCACAGAAACCCATGCAGATCACAGGATGAACACCCCCTGCTGGACTCACTAACACCTCATCCAGAAACAACAACAGTAGCTTTAAGGGGAAACCAGGCAAAAACAGCAGCGTGAACAGTACAATCTATGTAACAGGGTTTAAGAAATAGTGTATATTTTTTTCCACACACAGACTGAACTGCATAAGCACCCAAAACATACTTATGGATTCTACCCAGCATTGTTTCAATTCACTACTCACAATCCAGCTTCCTACGTCTGTGTCCATGTCCAATCGGATACAGATGGTGTGGGCAGGACCTGCAGGGTGAAGATTGTTTATTTTACTTTGTACTACACTTCAGTGGTTTGTTCTTTATTATCCATTTTATATAAAACATTTCTCAAGAATACTCTAGCCGTATTGCCTATTGTGTTACATGATGATAAAGTTGTAAAACATCATTGAATGTGCCAAATCAAACTATAGTCACTGTTGTATCAAGTGCATTGCCTCCCAGACAATCAACAGTTAAAATGTATGAATTTTATCACATTATATAACAAAATATCAAACTTAAGGCATCTTTACACAGCCAAGTTAAGGCGGCTCTGTGTCTGCTCAAAATTCATTGTAAAGAATAATGATGCAATGCTGCATCAAAGCCAGACTAAATTATGTCTGTTTAAACCCACCTCATCCCTTAGTATCAAAGTATACAGTTGTAATTGGTGTGTAAATGCATTTATGCCACATCTGAGCAGCATTAAACAGCCTGTGTAAAGACACCAAAATGCCACTTCAGAAGTGGTTCTGTGCCACCTTTGCCGTGCAAATTTGGCATAATTGTGTCGTAATTTTTTATTTATTTGTAAAATGTTTTGCTTAAAATGTGTTTGTGTTACATTTGATTAAAATAACGTCAAGTAGGTTTGATATTCTGCTAATATAATGCAAATATATTTTAAGTGCTGCTTACTTATTTGTCCCAAATCTTTTTAGGCCACTGTATGACTCCAGTATATCTAGATAATAACGTGCTACTTATTTTTTTCTTATTATCTCTGTTTCAAAACAAGGAATCTCCTATTAATGTCGAAATTAACCAGTCAATCAATCGGTAAATTGCTTGTAAATGTTTCTCATTTGTAAGACGCTACAGATAAGCGTCTTCTAAATGACTAAATATAAAGGTTAAATACAAACAATCCTAGTTAGCAAACAAAATTTAAGAAAGACTCCCATACAATGGTTTTGGATGCCATTATCAAACTTCATGACACTGTTTTAAACTACGATACCGGTGAATCCATGAAGGTTGTTCTTTCCTCAGCGCCCAGACTGCTGTTTACCACATGTCAGCCCCAGCTGGCCCCCATTCTCGCGATATTGGGTGCATTACTGTAAGCACAATCATCACTCTCGCGAGATGTCATCCAGTCGTCCGCCATCGCTGTAGAGACAGAGGGAGAGAGTAAGCTACAGGGACTCAAACCTGGGGGGGAAAGAGGGCGAGATTTGTCCGTGTTTCCCCTCAACACACCCACCCTAACATCTATTGATGGCATCACTCCCTAACCCAAACATGTCCAACCTCAAACCCGGCACCAAGAAGGACACCAAGATGCGGATCCGCGCCTTTCCCGTGAGTATCAGCCGAGATGAGCGCCCCTCAGGCGGTCGCGGCTAGAACTCAAGAGCCGGGGATCGGGCAGAGCAGCAGGCCACAGCGGGTTTAGATGTTTTGAGGCTGAGTTTGAAACATTTACAGAGACTACGGACTAGAAATAGCATGTAATCATGATAATATTAGCGTCAGGGTTTTAAAGATGTTGACATGTTTAAGTTATTAGAAAGAAGAGTGATTTGAAGTATTGAAACAGCCAGTGTAGAAAGTGTTCAAAAAACTCAATGATTCAGTCGGGGACAGGGTCTTTATGTTTTGACCATAACGCTGAAAATATGTACAGCATTGTAGATCCTACAGAGACCGTGGAGTCTTTTCTTTAGATCTGCTTGTTTTCTTTCAGTGTTTTGGTCTGATTTTGGGTCTTGTGTTGTCAGACTGGCCCGTTGGTGTTTTGTTGATGCTGTGTGTTTTTGTTCTAACTGATTGCTGTCTGTGGTGTTGATGGTTAATTTTGTTATTGTCGTTGGTGTTGTATTGCCAACCTGATTACATTGGTTGTGTTGTCTGGTTAATTTAGTTTCTTGTCATTGTTTGGTGTATTTTGTTGACACTCCGGCTTATGTTGTGTAGATCAGTGGTTTTCAGTCGTTTAGATGCCAGGACCCCCAAATATGATCATCTTTGTGTGAAGCACCCCTTTCTAAAATTTGAAAGGCAGCTATATATTTTCATGTATAAAGACACAATTTATGTTGTGGAAAATGAATATTGTTTCGAAAGTATTTAGTTTCTATTACATGGTGTTTTTCTTAGTATTTACTGATAGATGTGTTGTTTTTATTTTTTAAATTTAATTATTTATTTATGTGAACGTAATTTTTTATTTATGTAAATCTAATTTGTTGTTTATTTATTTTAATTGTTTTTATTATTTATTTTAATCGATTTTTAACTTTTTTCCCCTAAACCTGTATTATTTATGTAAATGTCATTTTTATGATTAATGTAAATAGATTTTTTATTTATTTTAATAATATTTTATTTTTATAATTTTATTTATCTTTTATTTATTTTTACATTTTTCTCTAAAACTTTTAGTAATTATTTATGTAAATATAATTGTTTATTCAAATATATCATTTTTATTTATTTTTAATATATTTTTTTATTATTTATTTGAGTCATTTTATTTTTTTACTTTTTTTACTTTTTTTTCTCAAGCTTTTTACGAACTCTAAAGCACCCTCTTGTAGCCCCCTGTTGTTCCCCGGACCCCATTTTGAAAACCTCTGGTATAGTCAGTTGTCAAGTGTCATGGGTGTTAGTGTTGTGTAGATTATCACACTGATGATTGATGTCCTCAGCAGCTGTTTTTGTCTTTCACTGTCACTGCAGCACACTTTGCATCGGTATGACGTGCATCTCTCTGCAACATTCTGCAATTTTCTGTTCTTTTATTAGCTCCACTCAGAACAAATTATGTGCATTGCAGGACTGTCGGTGTGTTGGTGATGCTCTGATGGAATGAACTAGGTCAGAATAACTTGATAATATGCAGAGAAGTGAAAATGTTTCCATGCAATTATTTTCTGTTAGTGCATTAGAAATATTCTTCTCTTGAGATCTGGAAACCCCCTGACACCTGTCAGCATGTCCGCAGGACTCCGTAAATGACGTTTTGATTTAGATAAGTGGTAATAAGATAAGATATCGCTCTCGTTCAGAAACAGCGTTTACTTTGGATTGGACATGTCTCGCCCTGTCAGAGGAAATCATTAGAAATCTCACAGCTGCCTTAACTTCTTTGTCATAGTATTACCCTCTCAATAAGTGGCCTGTGTTCTCATCTGATACACCCCACATGCTCTCAGCTCTCCTCTGCATTCAAACTGTTTGTCTTAACCTTTTCATTGTGCCTTGAAACATGAACATGTAGTTCATTGTTAAAGATCAGACCGTCATAGACACATTTTTGTCAGAATTAGGAGTGTAAAGAATCTTGGTGTTTGCTGTCATTTTCAAAATCTTTTAGTGCACAAGCTAACCAGTTATGATTCTTCTGATTGTTCTTGCTTTAACCTCCAAAACTCATCAAAAATTGAGTCCTTTTAGTGCAAATTGTCCTCTGTAATTTTGTGACCTGACTTTGAGTTTTTTCACTTGTTGGCCTGCCCTTCAGTCACATTTGTTCACTGTTCCAGGATTCATTATTTTATAAAAATGTGTAAAATTGTTTCATAATTTATATACCCTGCTATTCTGCCTTTTCTTTAAAATAAATTATTACTGTCGGCGCTGATAGCCTAGTGGTTAGTGCGCTGACATATAGCACAACTGTGCTCACGGTGCAATATTATCAAGAAATATTTTTTATCAATAACAAATATTTAAAACAATTACTTTTATTAAGCAAGGATGCAATAAATTGATTGTGACATTTACAATGTTACGAAAGATTTCTATTTCAAATAAATGCTGTTTTTTTTTTTTTTTTTGCGTTGTTCTTAAATCTTGAAAAAAAAATGTATCATGGTTTCCACAAAAATATTAAGAAGCACAACTGTTTTCAACATTGATAGTAATAATAAGAAATATTTCATGAGCACCAAATCAGCAGTATATTAGCATGATTTGTGACACTGAAGACTGGAGTAATGGCTGATAATTCAGCTTTGCCAACATGGGAATAAAAAAATATATTAGGCCTATTAGTTAAAATGGTAATAATATTTCACAAATGTTACTGTTCTTAGTGTATTTTTGTTCACAAAATCCAGCCTTGGTGAGCATAAGAGACTTCTTTTAAAAACATTGAAAAATCTTCTCAACCTTGAAGTTTTGAGCATTAACGTAAGTTTAACTTCTAATGTAACTCATTTTTTAACTGAAGTTGCACTTAATAAAAGAATAGAAGTGGTTTTAGTGTTCCTGTAGATTAAACAGTAGAGCATGGCACTTGAGCATGTGTTCAATTCACAGTGAATGCATGAGCTGATAAAATGTACACTGTGTAAATGCGTCTGGCAAATTGATAAATGTTAAATGTGCTAATATCAGGGTTAGCGGTTAAGGGTAAATAAAGGTATGTCTTGCTGTTCAAAGACTGTATCTCTGGACTTTCTTCATCAGTGCCTTTGCATGGACATGACCTGAGCCTACAGAAACCCAGTTTGGAAACCTACTTACTTGCTTAACACACATGCACACGTTTTGCTTCAGGGATTCCTGTTAATGGGAAAACTGGTTCCTCTTTGTGTTAGCTTAACTTTTTTGAAAATGCAACGCCACGGTCTTCTGCAGTGATTGCCAAACCAAGTGTGATTCAGGTAGCCTTTCAGCATAATGTTGGTAAAAGTGGACGTTCACACCCATACCGATTTTACCCATCAAAATGGCTTTAATCCACAGACTAGACTGCACAGGTATATGAGTCTCAAGACCTGTCTGTCTTAAGGCTTAGCAGCCAGAGAGAGACAGACAGGTGAGAGCGAGGCGTTCTCTGTGTCTGAATCTACAATGCGTGTTAATTTATCACAGGAGCTGTGTTACTAACACTGTGACAAGCATTATCATTAACATATCATTAAAGTGTTGTTTTGACATGAATAATTAAACATGTAATTCACACGTATGATTAGCCATCAGACCTGTTCTTTGTGAGATTAGCTCTGCTGAGTCACTTGAAGCTTATAAAGAGCTCTGGAGTTGGGCTGAAGGTTTGGTCGTAAAGGAAAATGTATTTTGTTGGCCCAGTATCTGCCAAGGGTTGAGCATATGAGCGAGTGACCTGCAGTCCTGTTGGCACATTAAATGCACATTAGAACGTTGTAAGTAAGTTGTTTTACTTTTAACGAGCCCGGAACCCAGCCTAGTTTCCTGTGCTGAATAAAGTCATTAAGGTCTTTTCTTTTGTAATTGCAAGGTTGTGATGTGTGCAGAGAGAGCAAGGTGAATCTCAGGGTGTAAAAACTTGAGGTGATATACAATACAGTTCAAAAGGTTGAGGTCAGTTAGATTTTATTCAGTAGATGTGCATTAAATTGACCAAAAGTGACAGTAAAGAAATATAAGGTGTCACATGAAGGATGATGTGGCACTGAATACTGGAGTAATGATGCTGAAAATTCATCCATCACAGAAATAACAAAATACAATTTCAAAATATATTCACGTACAATTTTTTTTTTAAATTATAATAATATTTCACAATGTAACTGTTTTTACTGATCAAATAAATGCAGACTTAGCATAATCAGAGACATTTAAAAATCTTACCAAATCTCAAACTTTTGAATGATAGTGTACAGTGTATATTATTTCATTTTATGACTAAAATGTACTTGCCAATACTATAAAAGTTTTGGCCATTACATGTAGTTAATTATAAATTATAAATATGAACTATAAATATAGATAAATGTTACGCCAATGTCATATCAGTGTTTTGCCAACTTTATAAATCTATGCTGTGTTTTGGCTAATGTTTACACACATTTTGCAAGTTAAAACCAGACATCAGATCAGAATATTATAAAATGTCAATTTAAATCATAATATGTACATTTAAATGATAAAATAACATTATAATATTTAAGTGTAATACTATGAAAGATTTACAGTATGTTTGTAGTACTTTTGCAACCTTCCAATCAGAAAGAGTATGCAGCTTTAATTTAAAAATATAAGCCGTTTAAATTAAATCTTAGTCCAATTAGAAAGATACTGATAATTTAAACAAACAACAATATTGGTCAATGCTGATAAGGCGCATCTCTCCTAAAACATTTTGTATCTAATTGTCATAAGCGTTTCTATGTTTTATTAATTTGGTGATTTGTTTGTTTTTGTAGATGACCATGGATGAGAAGTATGTGAATAACATCTGGGATCTTCTGAAGAATGCCATCCAGGAGATCCAGCGGAAGAACAACAGTGGGCTGAGCTTCGAGGAGCTCTACAGGAACGCCTACACCATGGTGCTGCACAAACATGGGGAGAAGCTCTACACGGGCCTCAGAGAGGTGGTCACCGAGCACCTCATTAACAAAGTATGAGCTCCTGTCTCACTCTTTCCTGTAGATCTTTCCTGTAAGGCTTTAGAGAAAACATACGAGGTCCTAGAGATCTGCATTCAACTTTTGAGTGTTAAAGTGTGTCACAGACTTTAGCAGGGAGTTAAATGTAGTTTAATAAGCAGTGAGCCACAAGAGACTGAGTGTTACAGAGATTTCACCTCGGTTTACTGCTTAAAAAGACCTGCTTAATGAATTTGACGGAGTGTGATGTGAATTTAAATTGAACAGATTGATTTAAGAAGATCTGAAGGACACTGTCTCACATCTTCACTACATATATATTTATATATAGCTTAATGAAGACCCTGGGGTTTTATCTCTGGTGCTGGCTGTTAATGATGTCAGTTCTAGAGATGATGCAGATGGAGGAAACCTGCCCGTCCCAGTGGTGATGTCATTGTACACTCAGGTGGATGAAACCCATGTGCTTGAGCTGCTCTCATAACAGCTTTCATTTTTTCCCCGTCTTCAGGTACGAGAAGACGTGCTTCACTCGTTAAATAACAATTTCCTGCAGACGCTAAACCAAGCGTGGAATGATCATCAGACTGCCATGGTCATGATTAGAGACATTTTGATGTACATGGTAAGTTGTTTAGACTTTCTTTGGTGGGATGTAACTATTATAAAAATTGAATTGTAACTTTACAGATGTTCTAATGTTTTCTTTGATTTTTAGAGCGTTCAGGGAGGAACTCATGGATAACACAACCAACCAAAAAGCATCAATGATCCTTAACATTTACTGACCTGGCCATAGAACGCTACAGTGATGACATATTTTTTTAGGCCAGAGCAGAAGTTAGCATCACTCTTGTTCCCTTGACAAAAACCCAATAGTATTTTTCCATTGGCTTTTAGATTAGGCTATAAAGTACACCACAGTCACATGACTTCAATGTCACCATCACAAAAAATCACAAGGGAGTTTTACTGGTGTATTTATTAGTGCTGGGCAACGATTACATTTTTGTTTTGTTTTTCGCGATTAATCGCATGAGTTTTCTGCGATTTAATCGCATTGTTATGCGCAAAATTCAATAATGAATTCAAAAGTACTGTATTGCGCACTTTTGTTTTAAAAGTACTGCGGTATGAACAAAAGTGCAATAACATTTGGTTTGCAAACATTTTAAACAAATAAGATGCTTTTTTACAGCAGTACCCTTTACATAGTAGCAGTTAAAATGTTTCTTGTAAATCTCAACTTGAACATTAATGTAATCAAATTAAAATCTCCTTTTCATATAACTCGTGTATTCTTGTGATGGTGCGTCTTGACACCATGTCTACACCGGACACGCGCGGCGTGACAAAATACTATAGAACCCATTATAATAAGTAATGCTGTCACGACAAATCATACGTGCCGTCATTCGTTGCGATCCTATACACCGGATGCGACAGTTGTCGCACCACACCGCAACAGCTAAAGTCTGTCTTCAATGACTGGATGCGACAAAGCGACCATTGCAAATTATTTGAATTTTTTGTCAGTATGTCATAGATAGACATATGAGCAACGGACTTTCAAAATAATAATAAAAACTGCGTTAATGCGCGATAAAATAATTGTCTGCATTAATTAATGAATGCGTTAATGCGATAATAACGCCTTAACTTACCCAGCCCTATGTCTTATGTCCTACGTCCACACGAAGCCAGAGATTTCCCTATCCGATCTTTTTTTCCCCTTGTCTCAAGAAATATCTGCGTCCACACGAAACCACGAAACCGACACAAAACGGTGTAGTATACATGCCAGACCAGTATGTGGCGCTGTAATTCTGCCACAGAGATACACTAAAAACGGAGAAGAAGACTTGGACTATGCGCATAAACCTTGCGCTCGATATACAAACGAACATGGAACAATACATTTATTAATCTGTGTTAATGTTAGTTAATAAAAAGACAGTCGTTCAGTTTTAGTTCGTGTTTTTGTTGCTGTTACGTGACGTAGCGGTGTCTGACTAGGGGCGAGACGTGGGCTGATGACGTCATCTTTTCAGAAAATATACGGAATCGCTGTCCACACGAAAACGCAAGGGCAGCATTTTCAGATTTATCCACTCTGGGACCCGGTTTAAAAAATTATCGGTTTCAGTCTCCCAAAACGCCGGAATCAGTCTGGACGAAACGCCTATACGATACAAAATTTATGCATATACAGCTAAACGCGTCTCCGTGTGAACGGGGCCTCAGGTATTTAACCAAAAAAAAAATTTATTTAGAAAATCTAATACTTAATAATTATGATAGAACCTTTTTTTTTTTTTTTTGGCCTGCAAAAAAAGTGTCATATCATGAAAATTTATTTGGAAATGAAACTTGGGAAAGCAATTGGGACACAACAAAGCCTGGATTTGAATCTACATGAACATTTTTTCTTTCTTTGTCTGTCTAGGACCGTGTGTATGTTCAACAGAATAACGTGGAGAACGTCTACAATCTCGGCTTGATCATCTTCAGAGATCAGGTTGTGCGATATGGCTGCATCAGAGATCATCTCAGACAAACTCTACTGGACATGATCGCTCGAGAGCGCAGGGGAGAGGTGGTCGACAGGTGTGTGTGTGTGTTCTGTCATTCCATCTCTCATCAGAGTGTTTTAGTTAAAGAATGAAAGCTTGTTAGCTGTAAGTGTATTGACACATACACAGTTGTAGAGGAATGGATTTTTATCTAGTTTGTGCTGTCATGTTTTATGGCAGAGGAGCCATCAGGAATGCCTGTCAGATGCTGATGGTTTTGGGCTTAGAAGGTCGGTCCATCTACGAGGAGGATTTTGAAGTCCCGTTTTTAGACATGTCTGCTGAGTTCTTCCAGGTGGGTGCTGTTTTCATGCTGCTTCAACTCTGTTTGCTTATCGTTTTGGATTAGGGCTGCACGATTAATCGCATGCGATATTTAACTGCTCAATGTGAAAGCACGCAGGTGATGGAGATTTACCGCTGATTACAGAACCGGCTTTACTGATAAGATGCGCGTTAAATATCGCATTCGATTAATCGTGCAGCCCTATTTTGGATATAACAAAAGATTTCCAGATCTACCAAGATTATGTTCCTGTGGCTCAGTGGTACAGCGTTGTGTTAGCAGCGCAAAAGGTTGTGGGTTTGATTCCCAGGGAACACACATACTGGTAAAAAAATGTATAGCCTGAATGCACTGTAAGTCGCTTTGGATAAAAGTGTCTGCTAAATGCATAAATAGTAATTTTTTTTTCCCAGTAAAAAAGGCTGAGAAGAACAAATTCACTACTTATGTGAAGAAAAAAAATTCATTGTTGAATTGATTAATTTGCTCATTTATGTTTGACTGGCTGCGTTGACCACTGTGTTATTTATAATGTCTCTGTTTTTGTGTTTGTGTGTGTGTGTGTTTCTGTGCAGATGGAAAGTCAGAAGTTCCTAGCGGAGAACAGTGCCAGTGTCTACATCAAGAAAGTGGAGGCTCGGATAAACGAGGAGATTGAACGAGTGATGCACTGCCTGGATAAATCAACAGAGGAGCCCATTGTGAAGGTGGTGGAGAGAGAGCTCATCTCCAAACACATGAAGACCATCGTAGAGATGGAGAACTCGGGACTGGTCCACATGCTCAAGAATGGAAAGACAGAAGGTGAGCGGCTGTTTGTGTTTTGATCTGTCATCTATCTCTAAGTGTCAGGAATTAGGCTTTCTGTTTTCCTCTCTTGCTTTGCATTTCATTCAGTTTCTCTCATCTTTTCTCACATTCTCTGTCAGACCTGGCATGCATGTATAAGTTGTTCGGTCGGGTTCCTAACGGACTGAAGACGATGTGTGAGTGCATGAGCTGGTACCTCAGAGAGCAGGGTAAAGCGCTGGTGTCAGAGGAAGGAGAGGGCAAGAACCCAGTCGACTACATCCAGGTACACATTCACCGACAGGAGGACTTGAAGTAGTAAAAGAAGGAACAGCACAGACAATTAATTCAAAACAACAGGACTGGCTGAGTCAGATCCTGAATAGACAAAGGAACAAATCTGCTAAGTTTTAGGAGTTCAGACTTGTAAAAATGTGTAAATACAGCAACCTCAATAAGCTGTAGGTTTGCAATAAGTAGTAAAGATGCTCTTTTTCTTGTGAATCATTTAGGGTTTGTTGGATTTGAAGTCGCGCTTCGACCGGTTCCTGCAGGAGTCCTTCAACAACGACAGGCTCTTCAAACAGACTATCGCTGGAGACTTTGAGTATTTCCTCAACCTCAACTCCAGATCACCCGAGTACCTCTCGCTCTTCATCGACGACAAACTCAAGAAAGGAGTGAAGGGGGTAAGAAATTAGTCTTAGACCATCTTTAGCTTGTGAGATGAAAACTCTGCCTACGAATTTGGTCACTTCTGTCTTCAGTATTGCCACAAAAAACACTATTATGCTCCATGGACATTTCTGTCCAGTGAAAATGAAAATATTATTATGCATATGAGTTGTTGTATAATTTAGATATGGATTAATTGATGAATGAACACCCACATAAACAAACAACACTTAACTAAAACTATTAAAAATAATTTTTATTCATTGAAATAAAGCTGAAATAAAATATAAATATTTGATTAAAAACAGACTATGGTAAATGTTGCCTTGATAACTAACTGAAATAAATTAAGTTCATGTTGAAGTTCTAAAATTACTGAAACTAAAACTGAAATAAAAAATAAAGCTAAAAATAAATATTTACAAAAAAAAATAGAAAATGACAAAAGCACACAACAAAATTCTTAGAATTTAGACTTAAAAAATGAAAACTACAAATTAGAAAATCAAAGCTAATTGAAAAATATTACATTATTTAACATGAACTAACAATAAAAAAATACTTCTACATATCTACTAATGCATTATTTAAAAAAAAAAATCAAAGGTTGTGTCTTTTTAATATTATTTAATGGACCTGCGCTAACATGAATTAACAATAAACAGTTTAACTAATGTTAACAAAGATGAATAAATACTATAACAAATGTTGATCATTGTTAGTTAATGTTAGCTAATGTGTTAACTAATGCTAACTAATGGGACCTTATTGTAAAGTGTTACCATAAATGCTATAATGGAATAGAAATAATACTGAAACAAAGTTATTTATTACTGATCTCTTAATTGTGTTTGTGTTTAGCTGACAGAACAGGAGGTGGAGTCCATCCTGGATAAGGCTATGGTGCTGTTCAGGTTCATGCAGGAGAAGGATGTGTTTGAGCGTTACTACAAACAGCACCTGGCCAGAAGACTCTTAACCAATAAGAGCGTTTCAGATGACTCCGAGAAAAATATGATCTCGAAACTAAAGGTGAACGTCATATCCTTCATTACTCTCATTCATTGTATTCCTCTGTGTCTAATGTGATGCTCATTCTCTCTCTATCTCTCTCTCAGACGGAGTGCGGTTGTCAGTTCACCTCTAAACTGGAGGGCATGTTCAGGGACATGAGCATCTCTAATACCACTATGGATGAATTCCGCCACCACCTGCAAACATCACAGGTGCAGACGCACACACATACACACTAGCTAACTATAACTACTGCACCCTAAGGGCTTATTTACACCAAGTCCACGTTTGCAGAAAAAGAACATTGAAACGATGCATCCATTCGAGTTCTTTCACACCAAATGCAAAACTGTGTGGTTTGTCTTGATGTTGCAGGTGTCTCTCTGTGGTGTTGATCTCACAGTGAGAGTTCTGACCACAGGTTACTGGCCCACACAGTCAGCCACACCAAAATGCAACATCCCGCCCCCCCCACGCCACGCCTTCGAGGTCTTCAGAAGGTACGACTCAATGAAAATGAGTTTATTAAATGACCAGACTTTGTTCTCTTTTCAGTTAAACAGTATTTAGGAGAAGCCGATAATCTCAGCTTGACATGCTATAATCCCTTATGAAGTGTGTCTGTATTTCAGATGTGTCTCCACTTGTAGCTTGGTTTCATGCGAGTTATACTCTGTGCAGGTTTTATTTGGCTAAGCACAGCGGCAGGCAACTTACACTCCAGCACCACATGGGTTCTGCAGACCTCAACGCCACCTTCTACGGAGCCATCAAGAAGGTACAGATACACATGGAAAATAAAGCAAATTTAATAATTTATTATATAAAAAAATATATATATATTTGACAGATATTGCATTTCATGACACTTGCACATTTAATGCCAAATTACAAAATATTATAACTACTGTAATATTGTAAATGTATAATAAAATATGAAATGTGTGTATGTATTTGATATATACGGTATATATACTTAATTATTTAAAATATAATCACGTGTAAAGATAATGATTAATATAGATATAAATTGTAAAGATAATGATTAAATTGTAAACTGTATTATAAATGTAAATATATTTATAGATATTTAAAATACTGTTGAAATTAGTATTTTTGCATTTGCATTTCATGTCAGTTATACGCATACACACATACCTATATACATAAATATATAAAAATATGTACTTATTTAAAACATATTTCATGTACTTAAATATTTAAAATATATAATGAAAACTAAACGGCAGGATGCAAGAATCAACAATATGCTGTGCTGAGTAGCTCCACCCACAGTGGAATATCATTGGTCTAAATCCTCCTCATAACCGCATATTAAACATCAAACATGTTCTGATTGCTTGTGATTTTGTTGCTTTACACAGCATTTTTTCTTTCAGTGAAGACTATTGAACTCTTTCTCACATGTTGGTTGTTTGTTTGTAATAAAGGGTTACAATTATTTATGAAATAAATGGTTAATTGACTCTTTCTCTCTCTTTAGGAGGATGGCTCTGATGTTGGTGTCGGCGGGGCTTTGCTAACAGGCTCAAACACACGGAAGCACATTCTGCAGGTGTCCACCTTCCAGATGACCATCCTCATGCTCTTCAACAACAGAGAGAAGTTTACCTTTGAGGTAAAGCCTCCTATCCACCTGTTCCTGATCTAAATACCCTGCTTACCCAATCGGTTTCACCTGCACCTGTGTCAACCCTTTAGGAGATCCAGCAGGAGACCGACATCCCCGAGCGCGAGCTGGTCCGGGCCCTGCAGTCTCTAGCCTGCGGGAAGCCCACCCAGAGAGTTCTCACGAAAGAGCCCAAGAGTAAAGAGATCGAGAGCGGCCATGTGTTTACAGTCAATGACCAGTTTACCTCCAAACTGCACAGAGTCAAAATACAAACAGGTATTGTGCTGCCACAAGAGGGCGCTGTTGATTCAGAATGAAGGGACGAAATAAAGTGATTGTCTGAAAGAAATAGTTTAACATTGGACTTTTGTTAGCTTTAAGGTTAACTATATGGTAGTTTACTCCTAAAAGCAGTGAAATAATGGATATTTTTAACCCGTGCATGCATTAAAATAGATCAAATACATAATGACTCATCTCAGAGATTTGTCTGATTAAATACTCTCTAGAATGAGAACGTTGTTCCCCTTAATATAATCTCACCCTGCCTTTTTTATTATAGCAAGTAGCAAATCATATGTGATCCTGGACCACAAAACCAGTCATAAGGGTCAATTTTTTTAAATTGAGATTTATACATCATCTGAAAGCTGAATAAATATGCTTTGTTAGGATAGGACAATATCTGGCCGAGATACAACTATTTGAAAATCTGGAATCTGAGGGTGCAAAAAAAATCTAAATATTGAGAAAATCGCCTTTAAAGTTGTCCAAATGAAGTCCTTAGCAATGCATATTACTAATCAAAAATTAAGTTTTGATATATTAACGGTAGGAAATTGACAAAATATCTTCATGGAACATGATCTTTGCTTAATATCCTAATGATTTTTGGCATAAAAGAAAAATTGATAATTCGGACCAATACAGTGTATTGTTGGCTATTGCTACAAATATACGTGCTACTTATGACTGGTTTTGTGGTTCAGGGTCACATATAGCATTTATTATTATTTTAAATTAGCTTTAATTTTTCATATTTTCATTTGAAATTGAGTTAAAACATTTTGTAGTTTTATTTTTTAAGTATTTAAATATATTTTTTTATCTTTTTATTTAGATTTTAAATATTTTAAAAGCTAAATAGAAATATTTAGCTTTTAAAATATTTTCAGTTTTTCTTAAATGTTTCTATTTAGCTTTCATTTATTTTATTTAGGTTTTAGTTTGAGTAATTTTAGAACTTCAACTTATTTTATTTTGGTTAGTTGCCAAGGTAGTTTTAATAATTTTAGTTTTAGTTAATAATAACTACACTTTTGGCCCTGTTGATCCTATTTCATGCCCCAACTTCCTGTTTCAATAGGACTTAACACTTTTTTTCTTGGAGATGAATTCTGATTTGACAAAATGTTAGGTGAATGAGATATTGTCCATGTACTTTTACATCTGAAGTGACCTAAATATAGACGTTTTTAAATTTAGAAAAGCACTTTACAAACTCGTTGAATCCGTCTCCTGCAGTTGCTGCTAAGCAAGGCGAGTCGGACCCGGAGCGCAAGGAGACACGGCAGAAAGTAGACGACGACAGGAAACATGAAATCGAGGCTGCCATTGTACGCATCATGAAGTCCAGGAAGAAGATGCAGCACAACGTACTGGTAGCAGAGGTGAGCATGTGTTCTTTGCGTGATCTTTATTTGTTTCAAAAATCGTATCTGCAGATTTCTCATGATCGTTTGGTTGTGTCCCATCAGGTGACCCAGCAGCTGAGAGCGCGGTTCCTGCCGAGCCCTGTGGTCATTAAAAAGCGCATAGAAGGACTTATAGAAAGAGAATATTTGGCCCGGACGCCGGAGGATCGTAAAGTCTACACATACGTCGCGTAGTGGATCACATGACTGCACAAGGAGATGAGCGAGCGACACAAAGACAGGAAAAATAAAAAGATTCTGGACTGCTTTTCGCATGGACTGGGAAGTTCCTTTTAAACAAAAGATGAACTCTGGGTAACGGACTTCTTTTAAAAGAAAAGCAAACCGAGAAATCAAACCATACAATCGGGAAAATAATCAGGACGCAAACTAAGAAATCCATAATTGTGTTGTAGATTATTTTTAATTAGATCACTCCCACTCTTATGAGAATCTCAGCTATGAATGGATCCAGCTTCAGTCTCTTCACCGTTTTACCCTCGTAGAGATCAAAATGAAAAGAAGCCCTTGGGAAAATGTGAATGCACTGCACATGTTTTTTTTTTCAATACTGTATAAAAGGCAGAATTATTAAAAACCCTAACAAAACAGCCAAAATGTGGCTACAGAAATAAGACAAAAAAATGCAATAAAAAACGCTGATATTGAGCCGTTTGCCTCTTTCTTGCGGAAGCCGTTGTGGTAACGTTGAGGCACGGAGATGACACATCAATGTGATTTTATTCCTGGTTTATTAAACAAACGTAAACGTTCTACACTGTCCCAGGTGAGCATGTCTCCCAAGGCACGTAAAATAAAAAGCAGCCAAATGACTGGCAGAATTAGACGCTACATCACTATCTCCAGTTTCCTGCGATTAAAGCTCGAAAATGCCATTACTGCCCAGCTTGAATTATGTGTGGCCCTGGTCCAAACAGAATCAAATTGTTTTCAGAAATGGGCAGAGAAGATGAGTGCTGCACATGTGCACAGCGGGTACTGAATGGTTCTTTGTGGAACCAAAAATGGTTCTTCTGTGGCATCACTGTGAAGAACCTTTTAAGCACCTCGGGAAAAATACATTTATATTGACAGGAAATACATTTATATTGCATTAAAGTATATTCAAATAGAAATTTTAAAGCAAATTGTTTTCAGAAATGGGCAGAGAAGATGAGTGCTGCACATGTGCACAGCGGGTAACCGCTTTGAAGAAAGAGTAACAACATCACTGAGACTCCCTGATGAAATAAAGGTTAGCTAAAAAACCAAAGCAGCGGGGAGCAAAATGCACAGCCTTGATTTCCTTCTGCATCAACAGTGTGTTTACAGTGATGCACCAGTATGTTGGCAAACTGATCAGATGATATTAGGGCTTTCTGAGATTATCAAGTTACCAAGATTGTTAGTAATAATATTTTACAATATTACTGTTTTTATTTTATTTTTGATCAAATCAATGCAGCCTTGATAAATCTTATGTAGATAATATGTATATAATATAGATAGATTGCTTATATATATAATATTAATTAATACTTTTATTCATCAGTGATCCATTAAATTGATTAAAAATGACAAAATGATCAAAATGTTCTAGTTCAAACAATTAAGACTGGAGTAATGGCTGCTGAACCACACGGGAACAAATGATATTATAAAACATTAAAATATAAAACAGTTACTTTAATTTGTAACTATTTCATAATATTACTATTTTACTGTATTGTTGGTCAAATAAATGCAGCCTTGATAAGCCTGACATATATATAATATTAATTATATAATGATTTTATAAATGTATTCTATATAATATTAATACTTTTATTCATCAAGGAATCATTACATTGATTTAAAAAATGTCAGTAAAGACGTTTATGATGTTACAAAATATTTCTAGTTCAAACAAGTACGACTGGAGTAATGACTGCTGAAAATTCAGCTTTACCACACAGGAACAAATGACATTTTAAAATTTAATTTTTTAAATTGTAGCAATATTTCACAATATTATTTTTTACTGTATTTTGGTCAAATAAATGCAGCCTTGATAAACCTTGAAAGTCATTGATGTAGACATCAAGATATCAAACCAAACAATAGCACAAATACTATTTCCCAGGGCGGGTTTTTAGGTCTTAAATTCTATAACATTTGTTACACTGTTCAAAATGAAGATTTCGGTCTTTGTGGTTGTTCATAGTTAATGTGATGAACTACACCTGAGGGGAACTGACTTCACACATCTGCTAATAATCACCTTGAGAGCAGCTGATTACATGTCATTGAAAAATGGTTCACCGCCCTTATTGTGACAGCTTATTCATTCATGTTTGAGCAGACGTATGAATTCTGAATCCTCTCGCCGCAGGAGGAACAGAACATGAAGGTGGGCTTTAATCAAAAGCTTTGATCTGCACGGGGGTACTTGGGATTTACTGAGACATACTCACGCTCATTAACACCGAGACCTCAGCAAAACACACAGCTGTTGTCTTACTAAACACTCACTGTACCAGTCAGACGATCTGAGAAGACAACGGTGCAGTCGCTTTCAGTGCTCGTTTGCTCCACTAATAAGATGATCACATACACGGATGTTTGTGGATGTGAAAGCATCGTGTGCGTCATACAGTGAGCGTGATGAATCATTTACCCAGTTACCAGCAACAGGAAGTGAAGGATTTCCATCGGTTTCAGAAAGAAATGATGACGCAGGTGAACTGATAATGCAGTTTATTATCAATTTAAGAGGAAGCACCACCGTGTTATAAGGAGTTTGTTACGTTGTGTTAATTTCATTTCTACAGAACACATCTGAAGGTTATGTGACCATATAGGACGTTTTTTGCGTGACATTGATATTGACAAGGCTAAAAGCCTAATTGTTTTTGTTTTATTATTCATGAGCAATTTGAGAGAGGACAGGAATGGAAGTGGGAAATGACGCAGGTTGCATACATTATGAGCACCATTTATGTTCAGGTTTTAACCCTATAAAGTCTACTGTATGATACCTTAGAAATCTGTAGAAAATCTGTAGCATATGTGATATGCACATTTCTAGGGCCTCTGAATGATCAACATGATTAAAACTTGCTGAAGAGCCAGTTGCACTCAATCTGCTACATGCCTTCTGTCATCTGATTGATCCGACATTGAGTTCATACTTCTTTTTTTAGCAAGTAAAAGGCCTTTTAGTTTCATTTGAAAAACACCCACTTTCAAACGTTTAAATCCTTAACGTTTCAACATTAGAATAACTTTCACATTGTTAGTGATAATTTCAAGATGAGCATTTAGTTGACTGAATCAACTTTGGTTTAATTTTATTGTCCATGCATATTTTTTTTTAGAAAATTCATGTTAAAATGTATCAAATAGATGCATCAGGTTTTTGAGGAGCATTATTTGTTTATCTCTCAATCATCATTGTATTGCATTGCATTTAATCAAAGCTACAGAGCTTTGATAATAAAACTAAACATTTAAATATCATCTCACTAAGACATATTGGGAAGTATAGAACTGATATAGAACTGATATTTATATGCATTTTATGTAAGGAGTCTGGGATACAGTTATAACATCTCATTGATTTACATTTCAAAATTTCAGCTTATACGTTTTGGTTAAATATCAGAAACTGCACAAAATGTGCATATTTTTGCTCAGTTTAAGCCTTTGAATAAAACTTTGTGCGTACAAACTCTTACTCCATATTCTCCTATATCATATAAGCAAAAAAAAAAACTGATATATCAAATATGATACTCGACAAAAACACGTGCAAACTTTTTGTTTTAGATTTTTTTTTTTTGTTCAATATAAGGTTCAATAAATGATTCCATTTAAAAAAAGAAAAAAAAAAGAAAAATCTGACTATGATTTCATATGCCAGGCTTTACAGGGTATTTGAAATGTTTCTTGTTTTTATTGTGCATAATTCATTAAAGCATGTTATTCTAAAGACAAAAAGAGAATCTTTGATCAAAATGTTAGAATTTCTACCTCTGAAATGACTTTCTTTTACGGATGAAGACGACCAAAGCCACTTTGATTAAGGGAGACAGTAGTTTTCACAATTGACTACAAACTCCGCCGTATGAAGACTATTTTTTTTACAGTCCAATCTATTGGCAATGGATAAAATCACATCTCTTCCTACTTTTGTTTCTTGTTAAACATCCTATTTCACTCAGAAATAGATCATGTCTCATGTTGTTTTTTAAGACTATAGCTTTAGTTTCTGTATGATTATTTAGCAGTTACAGTTGTTGTTACAGAGAAAAAGCTTCATATTCATATCATTATTTGTTACACACAGCATGAATGATATTTTAGTACTACATACTGTAAAACCTCTCAGTTATCTGACATGTATAATATGTATAATAACGTTCTATGTGTAATATCTCACTCTGAGGGTTTGACAGCCATCGCCAAATTCTCCAAGCGGCCCATGAACGCTTTGACGTCCCGTCGAGAGCTGTGCGTCCACGCCAGGGGCAAGTGTGCTGGAACCGGCCGTCGATCTGAAACAAACAACCTGTAAGAGTGCTCCTGGAAAAATCTACACGCATCACATCAGATGTTAGCATTTTTAACAAGCATGCACACCTTGGAAGAAAAGGCTGCTGGGAAGCGCAGGGGTGGCGCGTGACACGGCGAGCCAGACGACTGTATCGGCTCCCTGCACCGCTGAACGCAGACGAGCATGCATCATCTGATGGAACTGAGGCATCACCTTGGCAACCGCTGAGCACAACCAGACCCAGAGATTACAAGTGATGAGTTTGACAGAGAAGCTTACAAAAAGTGTTATCTAATGGATTTGCTAATGGATTTCTAAAATCGTTATGCAGCATGTTACTGAATTGAAGAGTCTGCAATTTAAGTTTATGTAATTTTTTTATATTTTTATTTTATATTTATTTAAAATTAAATATATATTTTATGTGTATATATTAATTTGTATTTTCATTTAATTTAAGTTATTTTACTTTATTTTAGTTACATTATATTTTTATTTTAAATGTATTTAAATGTAAATAAATATTTTATGTGTGTATATAAATTATATATATATTAATTACTATATATATATATATATATGTGTATATATATATATATATATATATATATATATATTTAAATGA
>NW_015546013.1:0-1094 GCF_001515605.1 Sinocyclocheilus anshuiensis | reverse complement strand
AGTACACCCCTCACATTTCAGCAACCATTTTATTATATTTTGTCAAGGGACAATACTATAGAAATGAAAATTGGATATACTTTAGTCAATGTGCAGCTTGTATAGCAGTACAGATTTACTGTCCTCTAAAAATAACTCAACATACAGCCATTGTTGTCTAAATAACTGGCAACAAAAGTGAGTACACCCTAAGTGAATATGTCAAAACTGTGTCCAAAGTGTCAATATTTTGTGTGAGCAGCATTGTTATCTAGCACTGTCCTAATCCTCCTGGGCATGGAATTCACGAGATTCACGGGTTGATTTGTGTATGTTTACAACATGTCTTTCCATCCGTGCCCTTCTGGGGCCCGTTCTTCGTACGTCGCTAACTCAGTTAGGATTTGATTGTTGACGATTTGGTATGATCTTGGATTGTTTGGTTCTTCGAAGCTCATCCCAGAGCTGCTGTCATAGCAACAGGTCCGTAAGCTTAAACTTGCTCGGGAGCAGGCTTATTTCATGTAAACAGGATTAGATTGCACCTTTTTTTAAGCAGAACTGATACTTAAAATCTGTCTGCTACCACCGATACTTTATTACAAGAGTATCCTACTGATCAAGGGACAATAATTTAAAATAATAATCATTTAAAAATTAGTTTAACGATAATATAATAATGTTGTGTAGTGTTTAATACTATATTCACAGCCAGTTTTACTCACTGACATATTTATTTGTCATAAAATTATTACTTTATAATTGTATTCGAGTCTTACACGCATGCTATACAGATAATGTAGAAGTGATGAAATAATAACGTCATAATTGTATTAGAGTTTTACACACATGCTGTACAGTTAATCTGAGTCCTGCATTAATTTGAGTGCTGACAGATATTGTGGGAGTGGCTTGATGGAGCGCAGGAGATGCAGATAACGTGATCTTGACCCTTAAGAAACTTTAATTAATGCTGTCACGTAACAAATCTGTTCAAATATAAAATTAAATTAATTGCTAATTACTACATTGAAATGAAAATGTAAAGCCTGTACAAAAATTAGAAATCGGGAATATAAATAATTGGGAATCATGTAAAAAATGTAAATAAAATA
>NW_015546012.1:1114-1375 GCF_001515605.1 Sinocyclocheilus anshuiensis | reverse complement strand
CATATAAACACACTCACATGTCGCTGTGTTATATGTTATGTCCTCACAGAGAACATTTTGCAGTTTTATACGCTTAATATAAATTTTATACGCTTAATATTTTGTTTAGTGTGTTTATTTAGCTGTTTGAATGAACATGTCCTCATAATGAGGATTAAAGTCAGGTTTGCATTGTAAGGCCAATTTTGGCACCTTCAGCAGAAAACAAACACACACACACACACACACACACTCAGTAAATTGCTGTCTGAACTTCATACG
>NW_015546012.1:0-673 GCF_001515605.1 Sinocyclocheilus anshuiensis | reverse complement strand
CACACACACACACACACACACACACACACTCTCTCTCTCTCTCTCACACACACACTCTCTCACACACTCACACTCGCACACACACTCACTCACTCTTGACCTGTGGTTGTGTTTGTTTGGCCTTTTGTAGCTGGACAGTTAAAATGAAAATGAATGCGATGATTCAATCATGAATTCCTGAGAATTTCCCAACATGTGGATTAAGCTGATACTGACTGTGTGTGTGTGTGTGTGTGTGTGTGTGTGTGTGTGTGTGTGTGTGTGTGTGTGTTCTTTATGAGGGTGTGTGTGTGTGTCTGTCTGTGTGTGTGTGTGTGTGTGTGTGTGTGTGTGTGTGTGGGTGTGTGTGTGTGTCTGTGTCTGTGTGTGTGTGTTTCCAGCTGATATTCTGGCAGACATGGATCACGGAGCCATGAAGAAGATCAGCTCCATGTTCTCCACACTTCAGGAGAAACTCCACAGAACCAGTGAGTCGCACACATTTTACAGAATAATCCATATTTTGAGTGAAATGTAGATATATTTATATACCCATAAACCTAACTCTATTTTAATACATTTTTTTTAATTATTAAATATTTATTCATAATTTTTTTATGTATTAAAACATTAATACATGTAATCCATATTTTTTTTACTAATATATATATATATATATATTTGTATGTATGTA
>NW_015546011.1:0-516 GCF_001515605.1 Sinocyclocheilus anshuiensis | reverse complement strand
TGTTTAAAACGCCGTCAAATACGGCGTTTTGTATGTAAACGCGATCTATCTATAGCGTAAATGTGTACTTATTGGCTTGCCATAATTGTCACCTGTCGCTAGAACAAAGACTACAAGGAAAAGATACGTTTTATCACGTCGTGTCTGGTTGCGACACACAGTATACTTTTTATCGCGTCGTGTCTGGTTGGGACACACGGTGTTACAGTTTGATCCCCCAAAAACATCTAAGTATAAAAATATTAATGCTGACAGATTTAATAATTAAATCTGCAATTAGGGAAAGTGGAGAGAAGAGATCCAGTCTGGAGATGAGCAGGAACAGTTGACTTGCATGGCAGACATGGAGATCCAGATTTTATTTGTTCATTTGTTTTTAATATTCAACAGGCAAAGTTCTTCTGTATCTAAATGCAAAAATGTTCATAATTGTTTGAATAAAACAGACTACTGGGAAAAAATCTGAATATTTATCTTGTGACCATCTTGTGATTATTTTAACAAAAGCAACAATAA
>NW_015546009.1:736-880 GCF_001515605.1 Sinocyclocheilus anshuiensis | reverse complement strand
CGCAACGCGTGCACGTATTTGTACTGATGCAGAATGAGAGGGACAGGTACAAGCGCATTTCGTGAATTTCATACAGGCTGTTAGTTTCACTTTCGCCAAAAAGTCGTGTATGCCTAAGGTTGAAAATAAATTATGTTTATAGTG
>NW_015546009.1:0-227 GCF_001515605.1 Sinocyclocheilus anshuiensis | reverse complement strand
TGTGGTATCGGCGTTTGGTATCGGGGCATTTTAACGAGTACGAGTATGAGTACAGGAGACCAGTATCGGGCCCGGTATCGGTGCATCCCTACTATATATATACATATATACTGAATATATATATATATATATAATATTGACAGCCGATATCTTAGAGAGCAGGGTGGCTGATGGCCGAAATAAAAGCTAGATAGATAGATAGATAGATAGATAGATAGATAGATAGA
>NW_015546008.1:4165-5391 GCF_001515605.1 Sinocyclocheilus anshuiensis | reverse complement strand
CACACACACACACACACACACACACACACACACAGCAAACAGTGAAGAATTTAAAGCTACTTAAACTGTGCTTATATTTAGCAGAATAATAACACATCTGGTTTAGTGACTCTATTGCTCCCTCTAATATACATTTAATACACTAACGTTCAAGTGTTTCAGCCCATTATGACTTTTTAAAAATACATTTTTATTTTTATTCATCAAAGACACATTAAATTGATCCAAAGTGAAAGTAAAGACAATTATAATGTTACATGAGATTTCTATTTAAAATAAATGCTGTTCTTGCAGCATATTATACTGATTTCTGAAGATCATGTGACACTGAAGACTGGAGTAATGATGCTGAAAATTCAGCTTTGATCACAGAAATAAATTACACTTTAATATAGATTCACATAGAAAAGGGCTATTTTAAACTGTAAAAATATTTCAGATTTTTTTACTGTATATTTGATCAAATAAATGCTTCAAATAAAAGCATTAAAACAATCTTACAAACCCCATACTTTTTGAACACTACTGCAAGTTTATTGGCATCGTGAACATTTGTATGATGCATTACATTTCACAACATTCACATTGCATTCTTGCATAAAGTATTGCAGGAATTATTACACAAAGTCTACAATCTAATCTGCCTTCATCGCAGGCGTTTAATGCTTGATGTAAGAGGTTTAGAATGAAGAATGTGTGAAGTTCAATAAAGAGCTGTAAAAAGAAACCAGTTTCCAGATTGTTATGTAACTCTTTCCTTACAGCAGACATGAGCGAACAGAAAAAATCCTCTGGTTCTTGCTTTAGTGAAGATTTTTAAGATACCATCTGGGAGAAGATCTTAACTGTGTCGGTGCAGCAGAAGTTTTCATGGATTGATGTTAACACTTCAGTATGATTTCAGGTGAAAATGATGCATCCGATCACTCAGTAAAGTCCAGCACATCTCTCATCAATAACATATGATCTGAGGAATCATTCATGTCAAGTATATGTTAAAAACAGTTTCTTACCTGGTTTCTGAGACGATGTTGGTCAGAGCGCCGCCCTGCAGGTACTCCATGATGACCCAGAGCTCTTCACCCACCAAAGCACTCTTGAACATCTCCACCACGTTTTTATGCCTGTAATCTCGCATGATAACCACCTGTGTGTAAAGACATCCAGAAAACATTTTTTATAATATTAATACTATATATAAATAGCGAGAGTATATTTGTGCGGGT
>NW_015546008.1:0-227 GCF_001515605.1 Sinocyclocheilus anshuiensis | reverse complement strand
ACACTATTTTCCTATTTAATACTGTAAAGTTGCTTTGACACAATCTGTATTGTTAAAAGCACTATATAAATAAAAGGTGGCCCGCACCTGATGAGCATCAGCTCTGCTTATTTGCGACTACGCTAATTTGTGCTGTGCTTGGTATATTGCGTGAGAAATTTCAAACGCCCATTTTTGGAATTGCGCTGTTTTGGAATTGCGCTCTCACGCTAATTTGCCCTGTTTAG
>NW_015546007.1:0-862 GCF_001515605.1 Sinocyclocheilus anshuiensis | reverse complement strand
TATATAGAGTTTTTTTTTTAAGAAATTAAAAAAGCAACAATATAAGTTTTTTAATTGATACAAAAAAGGTTATTTAAAATAAATTTTGATCTTTTGAACTTTCTATATAAAATGGTTTCCACAAAATATTAAACAGCACATCTGTTTTCAATAATGAATTCTTTAAAATATATATATATATATATTAAATTCTAATAATACATCGTAAATTTAGTGTTTTTTATTTTATCTGATTTTAAATCAAATACATGAAGTCTTGGTGAACATAAGAGACTTCTTTCAAAAATATTCAAATCATAATATATTTTATTTTATGCAACTATTTTACAAAATGTATTTAGTTTTTTATCATTCACTAAAAAACTAGTCCTATAAACTGATGAAACTACTGTACTGTAAAGCATCAAAGCAGATGTCAGTGCAATCATTCACTATACTCGTGAATGCAGTCAGCTAGGTCCAGTTGGCAGTGAGAATGGAATTTGGTAGATTGCCAGTTGTGCACTCATTGAAGATCAGCCCTGTTTCTGAGAGTTAATGATTATGATGCTCTGAGTGTCTGCTGCTGTTAAATCTTTTGTTGTGTTTGTGTGTGTGTGTGTGTGTGTTGTCTCACACAGGTCTTTTCTTCATCTTGCCATGCACGGACAGCTTTATCAATGTGGATATGCGCACCATCACCTTTGATATCCCCCCTCAGGAGGTGAGATCACACACACAAACACTAATCCTCAACTTCAGCCTCTGTTTTAACACATGAACAGCATCAATATAAAGGTGAAGCATGCCAGCTTTACAATGTTAATACATTATATATAATACACATATATATATATATATATATATATATATATATATATAT
>NW_015546006.1:1400-1558 GCF_001515605.1 Sinocyclocheilus anshuiensis | reverse complement strand
AAAAATCTTTTTGACGTTTTTTGGCAACCTAGGATGTGCCCTGTGCCCCACCCACCACAACCTTACAGGACACACCCTAGTCCTAACTCCAAGTGCTTCCCTTGGGGTGAACTGACAGCGTCGGCCAAATATTCCAGGTGGGCAAGGTGTGCAGTGGG
>NW_015546006.1:0-528 GCF_001515605.1 Sinocyclocheilus anshuiensis | reverse complement strand
ATTTACACTGTCCTTCCAAGCAAGATGTCAAATGGTTCAGTTTCTTTTAATAATCCCAGTTCATATGTAATATTTTACTGCATAATTATTACATGCTTGACAGAAATATATTTTGTATTCAATGTCGACAGTGTGGTAGGATAGCACAGAGCTTCGCGATTGATATCGCTTATCCTGCCCGAAAAGACCATAAACATTACAGGTCACGTCTGCAGTAATAATTAACTAACAGACATGAATCCTAAAAAGAATAATGTCCGAGCAAATCATGACTTTTCACTTTACACCTACCTCTGACTAGGCGTAAGATTTAGTGTCAGACGTAGCACTACGCCGAGATGGTGCAACGGGTATAAATTCTACGCACGACTTAAAGCACATTTTACGTCCAGCTGGTGCAACCGGCCCCTGGCCTGTAAGGTGCTACAGGCTTCTTGGATGCTTACCTGTTGGCGTCATTATTATTATCATATATATGTTATCCTCACATATATATATATATATATATATATATATATATATATATAT
>NW_015546005.1:0-2120 GCF_001515605.1 Sinocyclocheilus anshuiensis | reverse complement strand
GTGTTGTAGTTTGTCTCGCTCCTGATGTGTGTGTGTGTGTGTGTGTGTGTCTCAGGTGTGTTACCGTATCCTCATGCAGCTGTGTGGTCAGTACGGTCAGCCGGTTCTCGCGGTCAGAGTTCTGCTGGAGATGAAGCGGGCGGGAATAACGCCCAACACCATCACATACGGATACTACAATAAAGTGACATATTTCATACTCATACAGGGCTTCCCGAACTGGGGTTTATGAGTTGATGAAAAGCAGATAATTCAATTAATTATCAAAATGAATAATATAATAAATAATAATAATAAACAACATAAAACAATAAATAATAAATAATAAAACAAATCATTTTAAAAGAATCAAAAGCAATAAAATAATTAATTAATCATAAATATGTAAAATTAAAATATGTAAATAATTTGAAAAAAAAAAAGATCAAAAACATTTACTAAAAATGAAATGAAAATGTAAAATTAAAATAATTAATTTGTTTTTTAATTACTAAAATTAAATAATTATCTAAAAATCTAAAATTATGATAAATTATTTTAAATGAAAAACAATAAAAAATATTACACTCTTTTTTAATCACAAAAATGTAATATTAAAAATAAATAATTTAATAATAAAAACAAAGCATTTACTATAATTAAATCATAAAAATGTAAAAATAAAACAAATAAATAATTTACAAATAAAAACAATAAAAAAACACTTACAAAAAAATTGAATAAATAAGTAATGTAAAAATAAAAGCCAACAAAAATATTTACTAAAATGTTTTAAGTCATAAAAATATAAAATTAAAATAATTTAATAATAAAAAAACCCACTAAATATTAAATCATAAAAATGTTAAATTGAAATACATAAACAGTTTAAAAATAAGAAACACCAAAATCGTTTACTAAATTAATTAAATTATACAAATGTAAAATTAACAAATATATAATTTAAAAATAAAAACACCCAAAAAACTTACACTTACCAAAATTAATTAAATCATAAAAATGTGAAATTAAGATAAATCTTTTAAAAATAAAAACAAAGTAAAACATTTACTAAAACTATGTTTAGCTGCATGTCCTCAAGAGAACCATGAACGAATGTGAATGTGTTGTTAAATTATTGAAATATGAACTTAAAATCTTAGGGAGTCTTCAAGGAGATGCTTAAGCTCAAAGAGGTTCGGCTGATGGAAGAGTTTGGGAATCCCTGATATAACGTACAGATGAATGTCTTGTCTTTACTCGTGTGTGTGTGTTTTATTCTGCCGTCTGTAGGCGGTGCTAGAGAGCAAATGGCCATCCACCAATCAGGGAGGGCGTCTTCGCTGGGCGAAGCTTCGTAACGTGGTATTGGCCGTGGCTCACTTCAGGCAGCCAATCAAACAGCAGCAGAGGAGTGCATCATTCAGCACCCCCGCAGGTCAGAGACGCCCCGCCTCCGGCGCGTGATTGACAGCCGACAGCAGCGTCACATTCTCACATTCTGCTCCTGTTTTTAGGAGACGTGCTGTCCAAGCCCCGCCCCCACTCTGCTCTGATTCGTCAGTCCAGCTGGAGCGGGTTGAGTGACAGCTCGAGCCACGAATCGCTGACGAGTCTGGCCAAGAGTAACAGTCTGAGCAGCGTTCAGGCGTCAGGAGGCAGTGAGTGACTGATAATCCAGACTCGCGTCTGATCGTCCTGTTTCTGACGTCTAATTTCAGTCGTTGTATTTATCAGAGGTGAAGCTGTCAAAGCAAGCAGCTGCGCAGACGGCCGCAGCCGGTGCAGACGCAGCCTCACGCAAGCCTGAAGCTGTTAAAGAAAGCAGCTGCGCAGACGGCCGCAGCCTCGCACAAGCCTCCCGCCGGCCGCCGCAACACGCTGAGTCCTCCGGCGCCTGTGCTTGTGCGCCGCAGCGACGTCTGCCTGTCCACCTTCTACAGAGACTGCGCAGAGAACGCAGACGCAGACTGCAGGTGTCAGCCGGAGAGGGACAGCAGGTACACACACAGACAAAACAAGCATAAATGAGAAATCAAGATTTTTTTTTCACCCCTTCAACAACTATCTGATTAAAATAACATTTTATTATTTAAAAAGTTATATTTTTAATATATATAATTATGTATCAAATTATAATT
>NW_015546004.1:328-551 GCF_001515605.1 Sinocyclocheilus anshuiensis | reverse complement strand
TCATGAATATCAGCTGTGACTTGACCAGACTCCTGATAATAAACTATGACTCGATTTGATTCGTGACGATCAACTGTGACTAGACTTGACTCATGACGATCAGTTGTGACTAGACCTGACTCATGACGATCAACGGTAACTTGATTTGATTCATGAAGATCAGCTGTGACATAACGGGGCGCTGTTGTGTCCGCCATTTTGCGATCAGGCTCCGCTGTAGCCG
>NW_015546004.1:0-277 GCF_001515605.1 Sinocyclocheilus anshuiensis | reverse complement strand
GGTTCCCTGGTACAGCCGCCATTTCAGTTATAGACAATGTGTCGCGTTCTTCCTCCGTGATACCCACAGTAAACAAAGAGCCAACAGTCAACAAAGCATAATCCATAAACTGAGCGAGTGACGAACGTGGACCCTTGCATCTAAGCTTAGACCTAATAGGTTGATTAATGCCATCACAAAAAAACTCTATCAAAAGACAGTCCGGTAAATCTGAATACTGCGCGATTGCTACAAATTCTCTAATATAGTTCTCCAGCGATCGCGGGCCTTGTTTAAG
>NW_015546003.1:1088-1285 GCF_001515605.1 Sinocyclocheilus anshuiensis | reverse complement strand
CTGCTATTATTAAAACAAGGTAATCAATCTGGTATTAGGAACAAAATAGTAGCACTAGTGATTAACTGAATGATTCTTCTCTAGATAGACAGTTAAAATGTAATTAAATTTAGATTTACTTTACTAGTAACTGAGCAATAGCATTCAGGAAGGATACATCTAAGATAGTTAAATTCGCTGAGACGAATTAAAGATTG
>NW_015546003.1:0-228 GCF_001515605.1 Sinocyclocheilus anshuiensis | reverse complement strand
TACACACACACACACACACATACGGTTGGTATAGGAAAGGGTTAAAGCTTAACGCAGTAGAGAGAAGAGAAATATGAATATGAAATTATGGAACCATTTGCATATTCAGCAGATCTACTGCCTGAAGGGAGCATCGGATTCTTAGTTCAAACACACCTTTGTAAAAAGTTACCAATGATACTTATGTATCAATTAATAAGACTAAGTTTGATACTTGCATGCCTCGTC
>NW_015546002.1:0-1265 GCF_001515605.1 Sinocyclocheilus anshuiensis | reverse complement strand
TTATCTCTGCTATCTGTTGTTTGGCCTGTTCTGCACTTTGAGGTGTAAAAACCACCGGAATGTTCCTGGGCAAAACCGAGATGCCATGCTGCCCACAGTGCCTGGGGTTATGAACGTCCTGATGTGAACTAGACCTGTGTGTGTTAGCTCGGGTCTGTTTGTACATGAGCATTTGCATGCGTGTACTTGATGATTATTGAATGAAACATGAAAAAGCATGGTTTCTTTATAGCTTCTTAGCAATAGCCAAGCTGGGCAGTATATCCCAAAAATCACAAGATTTTACATAGTCTGGGCAGGCACAATGAGATATATTTTGATATTTATGTCAAGCTTAAGTAAACCATAGGTCGTTTCCACAGACACAAATGTAAATGCTGTGGGTTTGTGGTGCTTTCAAAACATCAGTTTGTTTGTGTATCCTAACCAGCCCAAAGTAACACTGGCTCAACCAATAATGTGAATTTGGGGTGGGACTATCTGTTTAAGCAAGACAGGACATGCCAAAACTTGATTGAGAGCAGACAATTGGAGTAATGACGCAAATCACCAAATTAAAAATGACACTTTGAACTGGTTCATGGAAATTAACCAAACTATTTTTGCTGCTACTATTAAAGGTTCACTGAAGTGCCTTGAAACAAGCAGTATTTTTCTATGTGGTGACGTAATTTCAACTGAAACAGGAAGACAGGTTCAGGACATATCAACATTTTTTAAATAGCCAGTAGTATTTTGTTTATATCACAGCTTGGGCCAGAGCCGTAGAGCTCAATCCCTATGCACTATATAGTGCACTACATGCCATTCACTGTACGGCAAACACTAACTCTGTGAACAAGTGATCGAGTTCAGCAGCAGCTTCAGCGTCTATTTATAGTGTAGGGGGCGCGACACTTCGGATTCTAGAGAGCATTTGATTGGACAGAAAGTTTGATGAGAAGCTGAAGTGCAGGGTGATGTCATCAAAATGTGACCCTGGACCACTGGTATATTTGTAGCAATAGCCAACAATACATTGCATGGGTTAAAATTGATCAATTTTTCTTTTATGACAAAAATCATTAAGATATCAAGTGAAGATCATGTTCCATGAAGATATTTTGTAAATTTCCTACTGTACATATATCAAAACTTAATTTTTGATTAGTAATATGCATTGCTAAGAACTTCATTTGGACAACTTTAAATGCGATTTTCTCAATATTTTGATAGTGAGACGATTCCAGATTTTCAAATAGTTGTATCTCGGCCAAATATTGTCC
>NW_015546001.1:1639-1767 GCF_001515605.1 Sinocyclocheilus anshuiensis | reverse complement strand
GACATACCTGCAGTCAGCATGCCAATTGCACGCTCCCTCAAAACTAGCATCATCTGTGGCATTGTGCTGTGTGATAAAACTGCACATTTTAGAGTGGCCTTTTATTGTGGCCAGCCTAAGGCACACCT
>NW_015546001.1:0-1583 GCF_001515605.1 Sinocyclocheilus anshuiensis | reverse complement strand
AAACAAAAGTGTTGCGTTTATAATTTTGTTCAGTGTATATCTATTATAGTTTTAAACTAATTCCGTGTTTTTAAGGCTATATACTATTAGTAAAAAAATTTAGGTGTTTATCCTAGTTTTTATTATTTGGGTTTGAGAATGCAGATGCCAATAATTTGTCAACATACATGTTGTTCATTCCCATATGAAATATATTCATATCAGCGTTTCTTTTGGAACCCAGTTAGTTTACATTCATGAGCACAGAATGGGAAACCCATAACTTTAAACTGTTCAGATCATTTTTATTTTACTTATGTATGCTGAAATTTGATATGACCTACAGCTTTTGCATACAAAGGTGCCTCACAAAATGGATTTCAGACAGACTTCTGAGGCAGCAAAAGGTCTAACGATCTACAACAAGCCATAGACTTTGGTATAAAACCAAACAAATATTTAATTACTAATGCTGATTTATTGGTAGGAATAAGGTGCCTCCAAAATGTGATCATATGAAGAATGTAACATAATCATATCATATCATAACATTCAGACATGCATTGGTGCCTCAGTACGCATTCTGAAAAGATTTATTTACCAGATTTCAGATGCAGCACATGAAGTCACGTGGGATTTTAATTTTATTTTCTGTCTGTTTAACCATTCCTATTTGTTTTCCAGGTGTGTTGAGTGAAACAGTGTCAGTGAATGAGGGAGATTCTGTCACTCTGTTCCCTCAACTTACTGAAATAAAGAAAGACGATGTGATAGATTGGAGGTTTGGAGACATTCTCATAGCTAGAGTAAGAAATAACAATAACTCCTCAGTGTATGAGGATGCTCTTGATGGGAAATTCAGAGGCAGATTGAAGCTGAACGGTCAGACTGGATCACAACAGTCCACCATCACAAACATCAAAACCACATACACTGGAGTTTACCAACAGCATCAACACCATTAGGAAGACATTCAGTGTCAGTGGTGAGTGTCTGATGCATTTCAGTGTTGTTATTATTTACATAATTCTTATTTTATCTGAATTATCTGAAATGTAACTGTTAAACATGCAAGATGCACAACTTGTCCATGTGTCTTGATGAATCTAGAAGTTTGCCAAGCAAATTTTATCTCCAAAAATGGTCTCATATGCCTTTTTCCTCAAAAAAAGACCTCACAAAACAAAAGTCATGTGATCACTGACAAGTCAGCAGTATATTTAAGAAAATAAAATTTTACAAACTCAGAACCCTAAAATTAACCTCTAAATATGAACAGTGGTTTTACAAAACATAGTTTAACCATGAAGTAACACCAAATGTTGAATAAAACCTTTTCCTGAATCAACCAACTGTTGGTACTCTTTGTCGTCACTTTATCCAGGAAGTCTCCTCCAGACTTGAAATGTGGTTTGGACTGGTTAACATCTGAATACTCACAACTATTAGTCCTAATGTGACATCACAGAGATAAGATATGATTGGGTGGAGATTTGACCATCAAAACCATCCTGTAGCTGTAATCAGATGAAAGACAAACCATCTCTTTCTCAGAAATGTACTTTTAAAGGGGTCATATGATGCAATTTCAAGTTTTCCTTTCT
>NW_015546000.1:521-1727 GCF_001515605.1 Sinocyclocheilus anshuiensis | reverse complement strand
AATCAAGACTTTGTAAAAGAGCATAATAGGACCCCTTTAACATATACTATAGCTAGTAATTCTGTCAACTTTTTTTTACCAATATTGATTTTGTCTTTTGTGTGTAAAATTATATATTTTTTTATATTGCTATGTATTTGTTAATTGTAATTTAAAAATAACCATTACTACACTAACAAAAATTACTAAGGTATTATCATGTGTTTTGAACAGTAGTACTGCATTGTTCTTTGACATACCTCGAAGTACCATGTTAATACCATGAGATGTTTTAACCATTCTGTAACATGGTATATATTGTACTGAATGATTGTCACTGAGATTTGGCAGTACCACAGTACAGTGATGGTATCAGATTGTGATACCATGGTATTTTGATGTATACTATGGTGCTGAAGTAAGAATACCATGGTACATGTCCCAAAAAACATGATAGTACAATGGTGCTGTTATGATTTGTATTCAAGGAAATCCTGATAACTTCTACACATGCACACTAGATAACGGTGCTAGTACTGAAACCAGTGATCCGGTCTATGAGCGAGAGCTGTTTAAAAGTAAGATGGTGATTTACCTAAACATCATATACTAAAGAGGAAAATCACTGAGTCAGATTACTGTTTGGCTGGTGCTGAGATGCTACATTCAACAAGTATTTATATTCACACTTAAAAATATAATATTAGAATTAGATTAGATTAAAATATCAATGCAAGTGCCCTTTATTGGAAGACAGAATGACAGAATGATGCCCAAGAACTTATTTTCACTTTTTTTTTTTTTTTTTTGAGAGACAGTAAAGTTTAACTAAATTTGGGAAAGGAGATTGAGAATGAGCTCTGCCCAGCCATCATCTAGCGTGCTCATATTTCATGCATTACGTAGTGGTGGTTCTTTGCAAAAGGGTCTGGAAAACATATGAAAAACATAATCAAGTTTATGTTTTTCTACAGGAGGAAAACGCTTAACGAGAGACTTTGTGCATTGCGTTCATATTCTGCTGTTCTGTAGCCACGGATTTGCGGGTCTTGTCTTTTTCTTGCAGGACCCTGTAGGTTACGGTACTAAATTAGTTGTAATCATTAAATCACCACCACAGAGTCTTGTCTCCATTGGCAACACGCACGATTTGTGTCGATTGCAAGTGACGTCGCAGGTATCGGAGAGTGCAAGTGGCGATTGCAAGTGACTTCGTAATTTAGTTTC
>NW_015546000.1:0-319 GCF_001515605.1 Sinocyclocheilus anshuiensis | reverse complement strand
TGAGAGTGCAAGCCTGAGAATGCACGTCTGAGAGTGCAAGCGCCAAGCTGCAGCCAGACCCTTCTCGGTCTTTGTGGTAATGGTGGTCGTGTTGGTTAGGCCAGTTAACATCTGCTATGAACATACACTAGACAGCAGCAATACATGTTGAACACTTATTGAAAGAGCAGCCCCATGCCACATGTTTGTGGATTCTGTTTTTGAACTTCAACTGTATTTGCTGTCTGCATCTGTGTTTGTAAAAGACATAAACCGGTTTAGTTTTAAATAATATCACAGTATTCTAGGCTAATTAAAAATTTTGGGTGAAATGGAGATA
>NW_015545999.1:0-534 GCF_001515605.1 Sinocyclocheilus anshuiensis | reverse complement strand
AAAGGAAAGGAAAGGAAAGGAAAGGATGCTTCAGCTAGCACTGTGTGTTCAGCTCCTCCAGCTTCCACACTGGGCTCCTCAAACTCCGAGATGGGCAGAAGCATCCTCAGACACTATATCTAAATCCTGTGATCTAATCCTGTAAACTCTAAAATGGTTAAAACTGCCATATATATCTGATTATCTCTCAAACCCTTTCCCAAAAGGTCCACGACACTCACTGGTCTATTCTTTATATTGCTAAAAAGACTATTCGGATCATCGTATTTACTACATTTAAAAAGCACATGCTCTACTGAAGGGCCCCGACACTCACTGGTCTATTCTTTATATTGCTAAAAAAAAAAAAAAAGACTATTACGCTGATCATCATATTTACCACATTTAAAAAGCACATGCTCTACTGTTTCTAAAACATCACATTTATCACACATACCATTTTCATTTTTCCCCATTAAAGGCAGAGTAAGTGATTTCTGGTAGCCAATTTTGATATTTGAAATCACCAAAACAAACACGCCCCTACCCCAAAAG
>NW_015545998.1:424-754 GCF_001515605.1 Sinocyclocheilus anshuiensis | reverse complement strand
GCGGCGGGACGGGGGTCGAGGGATGAGGTCACTAGTGTCCAGTCGGTCCGTCGGAGCGGAGGAAGGTTTGTGTGAGATGCTGAGGTCATGTGACGTGCCGTCAGCTCATGCGGTCCGTTTCAGACCAGTGTCGAGACTTCAAGAACAATAATTCAGCAGAAATCCACAGAGGTGCCCAGCGTTAGCAGACTGGGGCCACAAATCAAGAGGAGAAAGGAGTCAGTCATTAGCGGTGTTTATCAGTCCAGAGAGGTCACCGGTCCTGTCACTAATGTTCGTTACGCAGGAGGTCTGCCGCGCTTTCAGATGAGACGCCACGTCTTCCCTCTC
>NW_015545998.1:0-266 GCF_001515605.1 Sinocyclocheilus anshuiensis | reverse complement strand
AGAAAAATCATGCTTTGCTTTTTTGTACCAATAAAATTTGTAATTTTGCTGCCAATTCTCATTAATGTAATGACAAAAATACCATGATGTGTCTGACTGTTTTACTTTTTCGTTTTATTTTTCTTTCCAGTAGTGCAATACATTTTTACAGAATTATTTACTGAAGTTTACAAAAATCTATATCTATTTTTATTAATAAATTAAAGCCAGTACAGTACAACAAATACAATTATAATGTATAAACATTAAAATTCAATGATATGCAT
>NW_015545997.1:1527-2962 GCF_001515605.1 Sinocyclocheilus anshuiensis | reverse complement strand
GCAAACAATGATGAGTACGTGAGCAAGCATTTGTTATAAATCGCATTGCAGTATGGTAAACACTATCCAGCCTTTTCAATAAATACGTAGAAGCATAGTTGGCTTGTTGATTTGGGGGGTGTTACGGAGTATTTATTAAATATAACAAACAATTGTGTCTGATTGGTCCAGATGCTACAGTTGATTGAGGTTATTCAAACTAACATAATATATATTTTTAAATGTTGCAGATTTATACAGCTGATTATCACATATAAAATACATTTTATTAAAAATAAAAACAAAAATTGTTCCTTCAACAGCTTGCCACTACCCTCAAAGGGACACCTTGGTACCTTATGTACCCCTAAAAGGTGCATATTAGTACCTAAATGTACCCATAAGGTGCTACTATGAAACCTTTTCTGAGAGTAGGTTGGCAGATGAGATACAGATCTTATAAAATATCTAAGAGCTAAAAAACAGAAACCTGATTCACTGTTTGTACAGGATTTATAATTTCAGAGAAAAGGAAACTTATGGTTTCGTTGGAACAGGATGTTTCATGGTAGGTGCAGGACATGCTAATTAACTGCACCTATTGTAATCCTTTAGGAGAGCAGAACATAAAAAGATGCTTTAAAGGATGTTGGGGATCAAACAACATTGAATCCATATGGCTTTCACTTTATGGACAAAGAAAAAGCACACACACTCTTAAAAATAAAGGTGCTTCAAAAGGTTCTTCACAGCGATGCCATAGAAGAACCATTTCTGGTTCCAAAAAGAACCATTCAGTCAAAGGTTCTTTAAAGAACCATTTCTTTCTTAACTTTTTATAATCTGAAGAACCTTCTTTCGCCACAAAGAACCTTTTGTGAAACAGAAAGGTTCTTCAGATGTTAAAGGTTCTTTATGGAACCATTTAAACAAAAAGGTTCTTCTATGGCATCGTGAAGCACCTTTATTTTTAAGAGTGCACACGCAAAACAAAGAGACACAAAATATCTTCCTTTGTGTTCCACAGGGGATAAGTCAAACGGGTTTGGAAATGACATGAGGATGCGTAACTAATGACAGCATGTTCATTTTTAGGTGAACTGTCCCTTTAAGATGGTTGGTTTTAGTAGACCTTTACAATCCTTGTAATTCTTTAAGTTTAAACCTCCCTTTACTGGCAAGTAAATTATGCAAGCTGAAGCTTCAGTTTCTAATAATGTCTTCTTTTGTTACACTTTCGTTTTCTCATGAAGACCGTCCCCTTTTGAAAAGCTAAATAGGTGCTGAAAGAGGCACGTTATTTCATTCACCTCCTGATCAAAGATGGATGTGCAAATCTCAGTTTTTCTTCTGTTCGTTCTTTTCACTGCAGGTACAAAGACAAATAGTGTTTGTAATGTTATTGGGTAATACGGATCATTGATGTCTCTCTCTCTTTTATTACTAAAGGACACTC
>NW_015545997.1:0-1472 GCF_001515605.1 Sinocyclocheilus anshuiensis | reverse complement strand
TCAGCTGTTATGAGTGTTTGGGTCTGACGGGTTCTTGTGCAGATCAAACTGTAAAGACATGTCCCAGTGGATCTTCCAAGTGCATGAGTTTAACAACAGCGGCACAAGCTGGTAAGTCCAATAAGATGGATTGAAAATCACTGTAATATTTGACTGATGGGGATGCTGGTGTTTTTTAAACTGGTGCTGCTTTGCTGGAAATGTAACTTCTCACAGAACTGCTACTTTCCTCACATAATATATCATTGTAATCACAGAATATTCTAGATTTCAGCTATTTAATTGGTTTCTCTCAGATTGTTACGCTAACAGTATAATTTGTATTAAAATTGAATCAATAATTTAAAATAAAAAAATGACACTTTTTGACATTTATAAATATATTTTCCATCAAAACAATGTGTTGAACAGGTCTTTTCTGAATAATTCCTGTTCTTAGATGGCATTAGTGTTAAAATGAAGGTTAAAGGCTGTGCTGCTGACTGTATGAGTGGGTCCATGAACATCGGCACTGGAAAGACATCTTTTGCATGCTGTAACACAGACAAGTGTAACGTCCAAGATGCTCCAGGTATTGTGCTTTACTGACCAAATGCAAAATAAATAAATAAAAATTAAGGCAAATTAGATGTTATATTTTGAACAGGAGATAAAATAATGCATGATTTCATCCTGTAGATCCCTCTCATACCCCCAATGGAAAGACGTGTTACTCTTGTGTTGGACAGAGCTGCTCAAACATAATGAGCTGTTCAGGGAGTGAAGACCGCTGCATTAAAGCAACAGGTGAGAATCTGGAAAAGAAAGAAGTCATTATTTTTAATCGCTCTTATGTTTGAGCATTTGATACAGATCACATTTACCAATTTCCAGCTTAGATAAACCTGTGTTTTCTTTATTTTCATCAGCGAGTTATGGAGGGCAGTCAATGGTTGTAAAAGGCTGTGTCTCTCAAGCTATTTGTGATGCCACAACAACAACATCGGTTCCTAATGTTCAGAGCATCTCATGTTGTGAGGGGAACCTGTGTAACGGTGCTAAAAGTGTCACTCAGAGCATGTTCCTCTGCTGTTTTCTGCTCTCCTTCCTCCTGCTGCACTGAATCCAGCAGCTCTTCACATTCTACAATGAGACACAGTACTGAATATAGAGCTTGTATTTTCTTTGTACAATGCATCTTTTGTGTCCTGATTCTGATGTGACATCTTTTAAAATAAAATATTACATTACCTTGTTTCTGCAGTTATATTTAATATAGCTTGTCAGAAGAAACATGTATGACAATTATTTAATTGTGCAAACAAGATTTTCTTCTCTTTTATTTTAGTTTGAACAATATTTGGGTTCCCACTTTCAGGAATTTTGTTTAGTTATAGGTCATAAAAGCAATAAGAGAAAAATTTTGATCTGTAAGAAGTAATATTTCTCAAAAACTTCTAATATATAACCTATATATATTATATACAGTGGGT
>NW_015545996.1:2126-3927 GCF_001515605.1 Sinocyclocheilus anshuiensis | reverse complement strand
TATGTTTCAGTGCCGTCCATTGATATGGCACAAAAAGCGCTCTGCTTATAATCACTAAAAAGCGGTCACTCATCTTAAACTCTATCTTAAACGCCTCTGATTCAAGAAATCAACAGATATGTCTGCGATTGTCTACATTGCTCAACGCTGCAAAAACATGTTGAAATAGAAACCGGAGCGCAAAACCATAATGCACCGTTTGCCAAATCTTTAACTGAGGATGCTATTGATTTCGTTTGAGGGTGCTTAGCTTAGTTAACGGTTCAACCCAACCTTCTGCTAACCAGCGTTTAACCACTGCACCACAGCACAAGCCCAGTGTCTCATCCGGACGCTGAAGAAACTCCAGACTCTAAACAACTACAGCAGGAAAATCTTATTTCACTTGTGTTTAATTAATGCATTAAATTGAAAAACATTCAATATAATATTAGATGCTAAAAGTAATTAATTAATGCAATTAATGCACTAAAATTAAAAATAAAAACAATATTATATTGGTATATTGCAACAGTATATTGTCATCTGAACAAGTAAGGAGTCTGCCACTTTTGTTCTGACCAACTGAGGAAAAAAGCATTACAATAAATCACGCTATTTTATTCTCAAATTGTTAATGTTAACAACATCAGCATTGCGTGACTATGTGTGTATAGTGTGTATTAGCGACTAGATTTCGATTTCTGTACAGTCTAATCTCTAATTGTCATACCATTCGAATTCATATAAAGAAATTCTTTTTTTTAACCCAAAAAGCAAATTATTCTTCCTTCGAACTGGTTATAATCACAATTAATGCATTAATATAAAATGAAACATTAGATGAAGAGGCATAACTAATGCATTCAAATATTTTTATAATGCATGAGATATTAATGTTATAAAGTTACAGATTTGCTGTTTCATATACAGTAATGTGCAGTGAGACTGAAAATGAGTCTTACCGAATGTCGTCGTCTGTGACGGTGAAGGCTTTGCAGAGCGGCTGCGATGTGTTCAGCCATATGCTCGGGTTCTTGTCGGCCGCCGAGGACGTCTGACCCGTGATGGGTGCCGAGCTCATGTGCAGAGCGCTAGCGATGGCTGACAGAAGCGTCTCGTCCGCCGAGTCCGGCCCCATACCTGCGCCACAGCACCCATGTTAGCCAGCGATCGCAAACGCATTCAAACCAGACCCAACCAGCCTTACTCTGTAAACCTCTGGGCAGATCCATCGTCCTGAGCGCTCCCTCCGACACGTCCGATGAGCGCAAGCCCTTCAGACGCTTCTCCCAGAACAGCTGCGCAAAACACACCACACACAAGAAACCCATGAAGAATCAAATCACATCTGTGTCCCTGCAGCACAAAAGCAGTCTTAAGTCGCTGGGGTATATTTGTAGCAATAGCCAACAATACATTGTATGGGTCACAATTAAACATTTTTATTTTATGCCATTTATGCCATTATGATAAATGATAACGATCGTGATAAATGGTAAATAAGTAGATGCTGACAGCTCTTTCACGAACAGTAACATCTTCAAGGCTTGTAATGAATCTAATGAGCCACGTCGCTTTCAGAGTCTAGATCAGGTCATAATGAAAGTAAAGAGCTGATCTCAGAGCAGACGAGTTCGGCCCGCAGGAGTGTTTGTGTGTTTGCTGTCAGACATCAGCAGCGGCCCGCGGGACACATAAACCCAACAACCGCTCGTAAACACACTGTTACTGAGCTGCAGACTTCAATAAAGCGCCGCGGGGCTATTAGATACTGTTACAGCCCCATATACATGAGAACCTGGCTCATATACATCCACAC
>NW_015545996.1:0-1638 GCF_001515605.1 Sinocyclocheilus anshuiensis | reverse complement strand
TACATATAATATATATATATATATATACAGACAGAGAGATAATGTTACTATAACCAGAATCTGAGTGTGTGTGTGAGCGTGTTTGTGTGTGTGTGAGAGAGAGAGAAAGAGAGTGTGTGTGTGTGTGTGTGTGTCTGTGTGAGTGTGTGTGTGTGAGAGAGAAAGAGAGTGTGTGTGTGTGTGTGTGTGTCTGTGTGAGTGTGTGTGTGTGAGAGAGAAAGAGAGTGTGTGTGTGTGTGTGTGTCTCCACGTTTAAATAAACCAGTCCAGCTGTTCCCAGTGATAATTTCTGTTTAATTTGACAGCAGCTCGTTTTCGCCCCTCTCGTTCCCTCGCCTGTTTCCTCTGCGCTGGAGCTGCAGACATACACGCCGCACTTTTTGCGCTCTGTTTGTGTTGGGCTTTGAAGAGCACCTAATGTCTTTTCACTCTGGTGATTAAAATGCTAATTAGTTGTCATTTTGATTATGAAGGGCTCTGGAGGTCTAAAGTGTTTACTGTTTACAGTGATGAGCCAAAAGCCAAAGACGAGAGTTCGGCCAATTCAAATGTACTTCATGTAATAGAATCTGCTTTTAATGGTCACAGAAATTATTAGATATGACAGAATAGACCTGACTACACCCACAGTCCAAAATTTCATTTTTCAATATATATATTTTTAAGTCGACTAGTGCTTCTCAACTGGAGGGTCACAAGGAGTGTGTGAATTATTAAAGGAATTTCTGCATGGAAAAAAAATAATACATGCTTAAACTAACCATGTAATCGTGCATGGTTAGGATAGCAAAACAGATATGCTTATCAGCTTAAAAGTTGATACGGAGGAGAAAACGCTTCCTATATATTGCTGTTGATGGCCAAGGCTGTCAAACGCATATTTATCTGTAAAATCTCACCAAATAAGACAGATGCAAATATGGACAGGTCGCATGTCATGCCTAAAAACACGGACAAAACTATGCAAGCTCCAAAAATATGATCCAGACTGCATTAAGTAAGGGTTCAGTTGCTGCAAGCGTAACCAGTGTAAGTGGCCACCACAATGTGTTTTTGTGTGGTGAATGACTGGCTGCCGAGAGCATGAAGACATAGAAATTCAAGAGACATTTAGAAACCAAAAACTCAGACTATAAAAACAAGCCTGTTGAGTTTCTTTAAAGGATATGTCTGTCTGTCTGTCTATCACAGAAATTAATACTTTTATTCAGCAATGATGCATTAAATTGATCAAAAGTGACAGTAAAGACATTTATAATGTTATAAAAGATTTCTATTTTAAATAAATGCTGTTTTCTTACCAGTTGTTGACCTGCAGGATGGTCAGTCCAGTGTCCTGGGACAGCTGCCTCTTCTGTTCCTCAGAGGGGTACGGGTGCTGCGAGGCACATACAAACTGAAGTTGATATGAAATAGTGTTCTCAACCCATTTTACTTCTGTAATATAACGTTTATAAGTGAAACAGAAATCTTTGATGAGAAAAAAATAGTGGTCCGGGTTCGCCTATGGTTTGGTAACAAACAGCCGGGGTATGGCAGGGGAGGCTACGGCATGGCGACTGTCATACTCTGCCTATACGGAAACACCACCCCTGATTAAAATGCATTTTAACAAAAATGTAACTGTAATATTAACTT
>NW_015545995.1:0-920 GCF_001515605.1 Sinocyclocheilus anshuiensis | reverse complement strand
TATAATTATATTTATAATTATATTTAGTGATAATTTTTATCAATAATAATCAATTAATTAAAGAAGTGATACATTTTTTAATAAATACATGATTATTTTTGATTATTTATTATTTATATTGATGTAAATAATTGTTATTTTATATTTAGCTTAATATTTTGTATTTATGCTTGCTCTGCTCAGATGTAGATGAGTGTGTGACGGGTCAGGCCTCGTGTCCGAGGTTTCGTAAGTGTGTGAACACCTTCGGCAGTTACGTCTGCAGATGCCATGAAGGCCTTGAGCTGCGGCACATCAACAGAAAATACCACTGCACAGGTGTGTTCAGAGAAAAACACATTAATGTAGACACTATCTCAAATTTAAAGTTTATTCATTTATAATTATGTATATAATTGTTTATATATAATTTATATTTAGATTAAATGCAAATTATATTATTAAGTAATTCCAGTACATAAGTATATACATTTATACAACATCTAAGTATATAAATTATAAAAACATTCTCTCTCTCACACTCACACACACTAACCGGAATATACTTTAAACCGGTTTAGGGTGTTGTCTGGACTTTTCTATCAGCCTCGTTCGCCTCCACCTTAACGCTCCCCTCCCCGTGCGGCAAGCCCTATTCACATTTATCTATAGTGTCTATAAATGCAATAGTGTTGTTTTACAATCCAAAATCAGTGAAAAAAAAAAGATTAAAATGAGATGTTACATTTTGTATTAATTATATTTATAATTGAATTTAATGATAATTGTTATCATTTGTAATTAATTAATACTATTTTAAATACATAATTGTAATAAATAAATAATTTTGAATTATTTTATCTATAGTGATATATAATTGTTTCTATATAATTTATATTTGGGTTAAATTTAATCATATAATAATTATATTATTAAATTGA
>NW_015545994.1:0-601 GCF_001515605.1 Sinocyclocheilus anshuiensis | reverse complement strand
AAGAGGAGCAATTTAGCAGCTACTGTTGCAATTCAATCACATTTACACGTTTTTTTTTTATAGGTACTACAAATTAAGCCACTTTGGATAGGTAATGTAAAATTATATCGCATATTGTATATTTTGGTGTTTACCTAGGTGTTTACTCGGCATCCTTTTTTTTTCCTTAATAACTGTAATGTCTTCATTCCATCTTTATTTTATCATTTGCATTGTAACCTACTATGTCCGCATTTGTAGTCAGATCATGCAAAGTTAAAAGCTGTTTTGTCACATCCCATGAAAACATGTATCTTATTATGCAGATGGATACAATAGATGAATATAATATCCAGGTTATTTGCGTAGAAAAAAAAATGGAGAGTCATTTAGCCAACATAAGGATGTAATGAGACTGTGATTGTGAATATGATCAGTTAGATAATGGTATTACCATTGAAAAGACTTGTTACGAAGCTGACCATCTCTTCTTCTGAACAAATGAGCAAATGCAACATGCACAATTGATGAAGAGACACAAACTTGTAGTTATATGTACAGACTACAGAGTGCTGAATCTTTAAACTTTAGGGTCCTTGCTCAAGTCCAAGCAATTTATTGA
>NW_015545993.1:554-945 GCF_001515605.1 Sinocyclocheilus anshuiensis | reverse complement strand
TTTGCCTCTTTATGATGAATCGCTTATTGTATTTCTCAATTGTAATTTGCTTTGGATAAAACCGTCTGCTAAATGAATAAATGTAAATGTAAATATGAAAACTGAGCAGTGTTTAACACTGAAGGTTTTGCTGTGCCATTAAACGTAACCTGCATCATGTGTTTTTCTTATAATAATTTCTTAAAATTAATTGAATAATTGGCCTCTATTTAGCTAGGAAAATTAATTGGATAATTGGCCTCTATTTAGCTAGGAACACACACTAAAGCCCTATTCGCATGGGATTAGTATTACCTGGTGACCTCCAGTCATTTGTAATAATTGCGGAGGTTGTCTGTGATCTTAATCCCGTGCGAATCGGCCATGTCTGTAATTTGTAAAGTAAAAATTC
>NW_015545993.1:0-544 GCF_001515605.1 Sinocyclocheilus anshuiensis | reverse complement strand
TGCGAGGTTAAAGTGTTACAAATAAATCAAGCATAAAGCTTGAAATATTATTTTAATATGGTGAAATGTAAATGACAGAGGGCACAAAACTATGTTAGTTTATTTTTTTAAATCCATCTTACTGGACCATAGAACGGGACTCTAAAAGCCTTGACATTCGGGTATCCGGGAGATAAGTCCGTAAATTCGAGTAAAATCACAGGCTTCGCTTATCCCGTGCGAATGCACCACACGAAATTCAGATGTGGGGGGGTAATATCAAAATCACACAAGGTCCCCAGATAATACTAATCCCGTGCGAATAGGGCTTAAGAAACATGATATGTAACGCATACATGAGTTTTGTTGTGGTTTTGCTGGGATAATACCAGCACCCAAAAGATCCACCAGCACACCAGCATTCCAAGCCGGTCCCAGCCTGCCAAACATACTTATGCCGGTGACCAGCAATGCTGGATTTGTCAGCAGGGTTAACTGTTAGGGATGGGGAAATATGTACAAATAATTAAGAATTAACACACTGGCATCATGTCACTAGTGGTGT
>NW_015545992.1:0-690 GCF_001515605.1 Sinocyclocheilus anshuiensis | reverse complement strand
TTCACACGATCTTCAGAAATAATTCCAACATAATGATTTGGTGCTTAAGAAACATTTCTTACTATTATCAATGTTAAAAACGTTTATGATGTTTCATTTTTTTGTAAACTGTGATTCATTTTTTTCATGATTCTTTGATTAATATAAAGTTAGCAAGAACAGCATTTATTTGAAAATACATTGTAAATGTATTGCCTGTCAATTGATCAGTTTAATGTACCCTTGCTGAATAAAGGTATTCATTTCTTAAAATAACAAATAAACAAACAAATAAATAAAATGACCGTTCTCAAACTTTCGAATGGCAGCGTATACAAAAACTGCTGAATTATTATTCCATGCAAATTAATACTTTCAATACTAAGACTTTTAAGACTTTTTGTTCATTTCAAAGAGTCACAGGGAGGACAAAAATACCTAAACAACCAGACTGCCAAGAAGGGATTTTCACTGATCCCTCTTAATGTTTTGTCTATAACCACACAGAACAGAGACAACAAATTAAACAATTAAAAATAGGTCTATTCCCAGCAATGATCATTCTTATATTTGACAAATGCTAATGTCCATGAAGAATTTGAGCCGTCTGTGGTTTCTCAGACAGGAAATATTGGAAAATGTGTGCTGATGTGTATCTGCTATAATATAAATAAAAATAGTATGATCTATAAAGATTCGACTGCAGTATGA
>NW_015545991.1:0-639 GCF_001515605.1 Sinocyclocheilus anshuiensis | reverse complement strand
AAGAATTGACAATAAAGCAGACTTGACTTGACTTGACTTGAGTTAACTACATGTACTTATTATATGGTTAGGGTTTGCCTTAGGGTTACTTGCATGTAATTATGAATAATTTATTGTTAATTTAATGGTAAGTACATGTAGCCTAACATCCCTGCTGAAAAAAAACAATCACAAAAAAAATCTAATGGTTTCCATAGAGTTTTTTGCTATTGCAGCAGTTAGAGATCCATCCGTACTGGATATATAGGTCCGGGTTGCTAAAGACCCGAATATGTAATAATGATTGGCGAAACATTCATGCATTTAAGGGTTAACCATTAAAACCATTTAAAAATGCTTTTTGTAGAGTGTTTTGGGACATATTCCATTAGGATTGATTGGTTTTAACAAGTCACCAATAGAAGGCGACCAATTACCAGTAGAGACCCACAGGGTCCATTACAGTTTCCATTAAAACCAATAGCCTACAATTGCCATTATAACCAAAACCATTACAAATTTTGTTGGTGTCTTTTTTTCTTCTTTTCTCAGCAGGGATGTGTAACAAGGACATCTTAAAATAGTGTTACCAACAAAAAAACACAAAAAAAAAACAACATTTTTAATATTTAACATTTAATCACCTTTATTTGACCCTCT
>NW_015545990.1:0-913 GCF_001515605.1 Sinocyclocheilus anshuiensis | reverse complement strand
AATCTTAACTGTGTATGATTTTAACCTTTTGCTAAGAAAACACTACAGTACAACAACAGTTATAGTTAATGTACAAAACAATTGGCTTATCAACAAGATGAAGGGCCCTATTTTAACGATCTAAGCGCATGGTCTAAGGCGCAAGGCGCAGGTGCACTCAGGGCAATCAGAGTCTCATCTCCCATTCCCTTTAAAAGCCAGTTGCGCTAGCGCCATGGCAGATTCGCTATTTACACGGCGGAATTAGCAATCGGAAAAACTGAACGCTTCTCTAGTGAAGGAACGGATCTGCTTGTGCGTGTAATTCTGATACATGCAAAGACTATCCATTATGACATGTAGGCATTTTTATATTTATGTACACAATAATAATCTTTTACGTTTTAATCCTTTACTTTTTAATTTTTAAAAATGTCTGTGTGCTGCTGCGCGTCCCTATGTGTGTAATAAGTAAAGTGTACGCGCGTTGTGCACCTGCCTATAGGCGCATATTACTAACGCGCTCTTTAAATAACAAAGAAAAAAATATTGCACCAAACTTTAGACCAGGTTTGAGTTTATGGCGCAGTCTATTTTCAGCTCCTCAAAATAGCAATGCGCCAACAATGCGCCTGAACACACCTCTTTTTTAGACCAGCACGCCCATTGGCACACAGATGGGTGCAAATGCATTTGCTATTTAAACAACGTGGCGCAGGATGGGAAAATGAGAACTGCGTCGGGCTGAAACTAGCAAAAACACTTGCGCCGCGCCTTGCGCCGGCTGTATGATAGGGCCCGAAGACTGCAATAATATTACATATTATATTATTATCCTAAATTCATATTGAAGAAGCAAACGTCAACAAAGGCAATCTGCCGGTCACCGGCCATCTTGGCCAGTAGCCCCTCACTGCAGAACAAAGATCCAGGG
>NW_015545989.1:417-574 GCF_001515605.1 Sinocyclocheilus anshuiensis | reverse complement strand
TTGTTTATTTAAATGGGGAGTCATCTCAATTATCACCAGTAAAATTGAGTAAAACACAAGGATCTGTCCTAGGTCCTCTGCTATTTTCGATATACATGTTGCCCCTTGGTAATATTATTAAAAAATACGGGATTAGTTTCCACTGTTATGCCGATGA
>NW_015545989.1:0-329 GCF_001515605.1 Sinocyclocheilus anshuiensis | reverse complement strand
AATACGGGATTAGTTTCCACTGTTATGCTGATGATACTCAACTATATATCTCAACGAGACCAGATGAAACTTCTAAATTATCTAAGCTAACAGAGTGTGTTAAACATTTAAAAGATTGGATGACCAATAATTTTCTCCTATTAAATTCTGATAAGACAGAGATATTACTTATTGGACCAAAAATAAAGAGTACACAGAATCTCTTGGATTACAATTTGCAACTAGACAGATATACTGTTATTTCCTCTACAGTCAAAAATCTGGGTGTTATATGAAATATGAATATCCTATTTCCCATGTTACAAAAACAGCATTCTTCCATCTTAGAA
>NW_015545988.1:0-1153 GCF_001515605.1 Sinocyclocheilus anshuiensis | reverse complement strand
GATATTAAAATGATAATATATATTATGTAATTCATTTTAATTTAAGTTACAAAACTACAATGTGTTAAATTCTTCATTAATTCTTCACAATTTAAAATTCTGACATTTCCATATGCTTCATGATTGTGAAAACCCAGTAATTTCAGTAATGCATAAATACGGACTGTTTCCGAACAGGTTTTCATGTCCCACAATAAACTGGAATAAGTATTTTATCATCCGACTTAACTAAAAATGGCACACTTCACCCTTCTGAAAAAGGTTTTACTTGGCAGCCTGTAGAATAATCTTTCTCCAGCAGCATTGCCTGTGAATCGAGCCACTCTGAACACGTGTAAATGAACACAGTGCCGCTCTTCCCTCGATGTACTTATTTAATTAAATTGATTTGATGATGGAAACCCTGGATCGGTGGATTGAATCACCTTGCAGCAGCGGCTCCAGAACTCCATTCATGACTCCCTCCGGCAGAAACCTCCACTGGAAGACAGAGTGATCGGCTCCAACTCCATTCATGACTCCTTCGGGCAGAAACCTCCACTGGAAGACGGAGTGATCGGCTCCGCCCGTGCTCAGAACCCACTGCAGGTCATGTGACCAGCGCACATTGGTCACATGGGCAGAGTGGCCGATGTATTTCTTGAATTTGGCAGCTGAAAGAATCACATTTGTTAGCGCACACTGGTTTGTTCAGCACTGATCACACAGAAACAGATGACACAAAACCAAGCTGACCTTTTTTAAGACAAGGGAATCGGAAGAGTTTGACGAGGCCGAAGTCGTCGCCCGTCACCAGCACTGCACTGCTGTAGTTTGCGTCCACAGAATTGATGTCGTTGACGCTGGAATATTTAGGCCAGATTCCGTTGACCTCCGGTCCGAGAACGCAGGTCCACGTCATCCAGTGGATTCCTTTGGCTTCCTCCTTCGGCATGAATTTACCGGCTAATAACACAACAACAGTTAGGTAAATTATTAGCATGACATGATTCATAAAATAAGGCTGACCCTAAAGTAAAGTATGTCATTTATTTGCTGATTACTGGACAAGGATTTTCAAAAAGGAGAGATCTTTGGTGTGGACTTTCTTTTTGTATGTCATATACAGCAGGGGTCTCCAACCTTTTTTACACCACGGACCGATTACGTTTGG
>NW_015545987.1:0-1182 GCF_001515605.1 Sinocyclocheilus anshuiensis | reverse complement strand
TAAATAATTAGTTAATTATTTAATAATAAAAAAAAAAATCTCATCATGCATGCTTTTCTTTTGAGAAAAAAAATCAAATCTTTAAAAAACGATATGGAGAATAAAAAATGGTAATAAAAAAATAAATATCAGAAAAACATAAATAGCATAATTTTCAGATATTTCCGATATATCTATTTATCAGGATATTTATAAATAATTCATATTTTGGGTTTGCAGAATAAGTGTTACTGTATGCCACCTATTGACTCATTTATGTCTGTTTTTATTTTTCTTCTAATGTATTTTAGGAGAAACATCTGAGACAGAAGAATCTGTGAAAGAGCAACATATGAGCGTTCAAAGTTTCGTTTAGGTGAGTTTCTTAGACATTGACTCAAATCCAGCTTCAGCACTGTCTGACATAAGATGAATCAGGTGACTGTAGGACACAGAAAGCAGGTTCATTCTGCTTCTGGAAAATGCAACATGTCAATTTATCTCTTGCTCTGTCTGTCTGTTTTTATCTGATGCATCATGGGATAGATAACCTAGCATCCATGCATGTGGTGTTTAAAACTGATTATAGTCCGATTGTGTCATCTTACCACGCTGTTTTATTATTTTGTTTCATATTTGTGTATAAACTCTGACACTTTCACTGTGGTATGAAATGAAGCACTTTAAACCAAATCCAGCCCTCAATGTCAGAGTCGCATAAATGTGCAACAAAATGTATTATAGCTGGAAACATTCATTTAAAAGAGCCTCCTTTGATTACAGGATTGCAGCTCTGGTTATTTAACGTTTGTGTGGGACATATCGGAGGGCTTGTCCCTTATTATTAAACCGTCTTTAGCAGTGTGCTGTGATTTGCCACTTGCTTTTGCTGCTTATTAGGAGGAACATTCTTATTCTAGAGAGAATTTGTTTTAAACTAAGTGTTAAATGATGCCAAAAATGTTTTTGCTCCATTTTACTTGAAGATTTTATTTTATTTTATTTTATTTTATTTTATTTTATTTTATTTTATTTTATTTTATTTTTGTTTTGTTTTGTTTTATTTTTTATTTTATTTTATTTTATTTTGGGAGTACACCAGCATATAGATGAGCTTAAAAAGCATCATAAAGGCAAAACTAGAGGTTCATTTCTACAGCTTTGAGCAGTTTGTATTTGGGCTCTTCCATTATATTTTATTTT
>NW_015545986.1:0-390 GCF_001515605.1 Sinocyclocheilus anshuiensis | reverse complement strand
AATAATGTTCGATATCTCGAAAACGCTGCAGTAAAATGGTTTGATATGAGGTGTGCATATAGTATGGGACGTCCGGTATAAGAACTGACCATTCTTTTCTTCTACTTATTAGAAATGAGGTCTTTATAGCCTTCTAAAGTGTAATATTATCCTTTGAAAATTATAGTAATACAGAACAGTCAAAGACAACAATAAATTACACGAATATTAAAGCAGATGGGAAAAAAAAAATCCTAAAAAATTTCATCATATCTCAATTCTGGGCGTCTACATGAAAAGCGCTCTGAAAGCGCATTCCCTCTGTGTTGTTCCTGCTATTACCGTAATTATACATAGTTTCACTCTCGGCTGGCTTGACCGTGTTTTTCTGAAGTGCGGCTGGCTTGACCG
>NW_015545985.1:430-529 GCF_001515605.1 Sinocyclocheilus anshuiensis | reverse complement strand
CCTCCATAGCTGTGACAGGACAGGCAGAGAGTTCACAGATGGCCTTCATAGCCTACTGTTAGAAGGCAAAGAGCTCACAAACGGCCTCCATAGCCGTGA
>NW_015545985.1:0-264 GCF_001515605.1 Sinocyclocheilus anshuiensis | reverse complement strand
TGACACCTCTGGAGGTTCTGCAGCGGATGCCGCCACCTCTGGAGGTTCTAAAGTAGGACCATCGGGATACGGGGAGAGTTCAGTAATGGTTCCTTCGACCGTGACAAGACAGGCTAAAGGTGCGTTGCTGGGCGCCACCACCGTGCAAGGAGCTGAGGTGAGCACCGCCATCTCGGGAGGTTCTGCAGCATGGGCCGCCACCTCTGGAGGAGCTACAGTGGGCGCCATCGCCTCGGGGAACATGGCAGCGTGCGCCTCTACCTC
>NW_015545984.1:491-594 GCF_001515605.1 Sinocyclocheilus anshuiensis | reverse complement strand
CAGATCGTCCATCCTTTGAGTATAACGTGTAACGTTACAGGTCGGACGATTTGGTTTCGTGGTTAAAGTTAACCTTTTCGACATGTTTCCGTGTTGTCCTTGC
>NW_015545984.1:0-341 GCF_001515605.1 Sinocyclocheilus anshuiensis | reverse complement strand
TGTAGTTCTGACGTCAACTTTTTACGGAAGTCACAACGGTTCGTGAAAAATAGCTAGAACTTTAAGCAGGCTGTGTGAATTTTACAGTGGACTGACTGTTTTGAAACTTATATGGTAGTTAAATAGCCCCTAGACCTCAATAATCATGAAAAAAGCCAGGCAATTTCAGTTTTGACAATATGGGACCTTTAATATAAAATATATTTTAAAATACAGAAACAAAATCAGTTTAAAAAGTAAAGATTCTGAAAGCACTTAAGGAAATACCATACTAATTTTATATAGATTTACAGTATAACAAATTATATTTTATTATATGATATGATTATTATCATGTTTTT
>NW_015545983.1:768-1161 GCF_001515605.1 Sinocyclocheilus anshuiensis | reverse complement strand
ACTGACCTCCGGTAAATCAGACAGGTCTGTAGAAAAACATTCTTGTCTCAACTATTTGTTGAACGGGTCTGGTAGTGTAACTTTGTCGCATTTAAGTTTGGCCAAATAACGGTTCTTTTCTTCTACTGGTAACCCAAAATAATAATGACTAGACATAGTTTTAACTTGCTAGCTAATTTACTTGTTATTTATTTAGCTTATTATTAGAAATAATTTACTCTAGAGGAACTTTGCTGTTGTTGTTATTGATTGTTTGCGGAAGTCTACCGGAAGTTAAGTTAGGGCCGCAAAACCGCGCATCAGTGTTGCCAACTGCTTTCAATTGAAAGTAGCTAAAACTGGTAGCTAAATGTCACTAGATGACATCACAATGGCAAATTCACTGATCTATAT
>NW_015545983.1:0-726 GCF_001515605.1 Sinocyclocheilus anshuiensis | reverse complement strand
TCACTGATCTATATAAAGATGAACGTAGATCAGTGGGCAAGATGAGAACTTAGATAAGGTTTGTCCAAGCAGTTAATATATTTGTCCCTAAATTTTTGAAAAAAGTCTCAAAAAGGGCGGGGAAGTCGCTACAAAGTAGCTAAATTGGCAACACTTACGCATGCGCAGTAACGTTTGTTTATGTTGTTGCCGTTGAAATAGGTATCTATAGGTATCGACCTAGGGTTTTATTAAAATTTGGAGAGTCTGTTAATATAATACTCCATACATTATCAGAGCTTGGTAGACATAATTATTATATTCTTAGACATTATTAGACAGATGAATGAATAGATTATAATTCATGTTAAGCCCTATATTTATTAATTTATCATTTATATTAATCATAAATATATACATAATAAATCATCATATTTGTCATATACAATTTGGCATTTAAAAAAGTTTAAATGTGCTAAATTATTTAGATAAAAATGGAACAAATAATTACATAATAATTACATAATAATGTAGTCCTAATTTAAGCAAATGAATAAAACAAATTGAAATTTATCCCATCCAGGTAACAGCTGCAAAACTGTCAAAAAAAGACAAATAATAATAATTATAGATAAAATAATCAAATTAAAAATAACAATATAAATGTGTTCTGTTGCAAGCTTACATACTTGAACGTGTGTACTCATGGTTTATTGTTGAGCTGTGAGTTCCTCACTGATTATTTGT
>NW_015545982.1:0-508 GCF_001515605.1 Sinocyclocheilus anshuiensis | reverse complement strand
CCATGTCTTCCGGGTGTTTGGAATTCCCCTGGATATTGTCTCCGAATGAGGGCCCCAGTTCTCGTCCCGGTTCTGGGGGGCCTTCTGCAAGCTGATCGGTCCCACGGCCAGCCTATCGTCTGGGTTCCATCCAGAGTCTAATGGCCAGACGGAACGGATTAATCAGGATCTGGAGACCACCCTGCAGTGTATGGCGGCCAATAACCCCACCTCTTGGGCTACCTACATCATGTGGGCTGAATATGCCCACAACACCCTCCAGTCCTCGGCCACTGGACTATCCCCCTTTGAATGCCAGTTCGGCTTTACCCCCCCATTGTTTCCTGAGGAAGTGTCACAGGTTGGCGTTCCCTCGGCCCGGCGTTTTGTCCAACGCTGTCGGCAGACCTGGAGGAAGGTTAGGTGTGCCCTTCTTCAAACCTCCCAGAGATACCAACGTCACGCTAATTTCCGCCGCCGGACTGCCCCTAATTTCCGAGCTGGTCAAAGAGTCTGGTTAGCCACCAAG
>NW_015545981.1:0-881 GCF_001515605.1 Sinocyclocheilus anshuiensis | reverse complement strand
GGCTTTATGAATGGGTAATTGATTCAGATTTGTTTAAAAACGCACGTTCGTCGAAACACCGATTCAGATTTGTTTAAAAACGCACGTTCGTTCATAAACGAAACACCGCTGTGTTTGCTTGGAAATGTGCAGCGGCTCAGCTGTGACTTTGTTTGAAACTATTTTCGTTGATGTAACAGAGCAAAATCAGGCAATAGTGTTGTAGTCAGACAATGCAAGTCACTTAATATTAATTTCTTGTTTAATGGACTGTTGTATTAAATCAATATCACATTTGCAAACTTGATAATCACCTTAATAATCATTAAAAGTTGTCACTCACTCATCGCGATCTCACAAAGTTCCATTATAATCGACGAAGCTCCCTACACTGCACAATGAATCTCTTATTTACACCCAGTCAACATTTTGTTTGCAATAATGAGAGGATTCGTGAGATTGCAGAACTCAGGTGTTTGAGCAGTGAGTGGATTCTGATTAACGTGTTCAAGGAATCAACAGTCTGTGATACATTACTCAACGCAGCAAAAACACGTTGTAAATAAGTTAGAAACCTTTGAAGCTCTCCTGAGCGCAAACACAAATATGCTGATCGGGTCAGTCGCACTGGTGCCCCTAAATATTTTTTTTGTTGTTGCACGCAGTAATTTTCATTCTCAAATGCACTGCTTCTCCATAGGTTCATGCAGGGCTGCGCATCAGCTCACACGCTAAGTTTTTTTCTCAACCCCCAATCATTAGCGCACTTTCGTTTTGTCTTTGACAGCACATATAGGACAATTTTTGAAATAGCACCATTCTACTAAATTTCAAATTTAATTCAAGCACTTTCAAGTACTTATATTTGTTTTCAAGTACTTTCCAGGCCTTGAATCCATGCG
>NW_015545980.1:0-570 GCF_001515605.1 Sinocyclocheilus anshuiensis | reverse complement strand
AAGATCTGAATTGAGAGTAATACCGAGACAATCGATAACATTAGATGGCCCAAGAGTTTTCTCTTTGGAGAGAGGAATACCTAATTTGGAAAAGATTTATTTGAATGTATTGATACAATGGTCTGGTTTGGAATTAGGATAGTCGATGACTAGAAAATCATCTGGAAGATGAAGCACGAAAGGCAATTTGTGATTATTTAGAAGTATCCAACATAGAGCCTCTGAAAATGTGTCGAAAATACTAGGGCTGCTACGACAGCCAAAAGTGAGTTTGACTAAGAAATACATTTTATTTCTCCAGCGAACGCCAAACAAGTGCCATTGAGATGGATGAAGGGGCATAACTTTGAATGCATCGACTACATCTGCTTTTCCTAACCAAGCACCTTTACCGGCTATTTTAATGAGCTTAATAGCATTATATACTGAGGCTTAGAACAAGGAAAAAGACTCAAGATGAATCAAACTATTAATGCTTGGGATCAATTCGTTGTCGTGAGGGGATAACAAATCGATTACCGTATGGACCCGAATATAAGACTATGTTTTTTTCTTGGAAATACATCTGAA
>NW_015545979.1:1808-3092 GCF_001515605.1 Sinocyclocheilus anshuiensis | reverse complement strand
TGTGAGTGTGTGTGTGTGTGTGTGTATATATAGATTGATTGATTAATGGATTTATTGAACTGTCATTTGGTTGTAAATAAATTTAGAAAATACATTTTTCAATATTCACATCTCCTCCTTGACAAAACCACTTGAATCAGCGAAATCTCTTCCCCCAATGTCCAAACAGAGGAAACGAGCACCTTTTTGCATTTGATTTGACAAATCTGACTGCAGCCGATCTGAGCGGAGCCCGAACACACGCTGCTCATTTCCTCAACATGTGTCTCCAATTTCATATTCCAAAAAGAGTCATTTTCTAGGACAATCAACTTTGTGTTTGCTATCGGGTCCTGTTGTTATCAATCTCTTTTATATGCAACTTTCATGTCTCACCAAAAACACAAAACAAATCAGTGATGGGACGCTTGACTTCGCAAAGGCCTTTGTTTGACTTGAGGAAACTCTGTTTACCATGGGAGAGTGATGGTGTCAACATATTTACAATATTTAACATGAAATATAATACAAATTAGTCATGAATCAGACTAACTTGTATTCAAACTATTAGTTTTGACATCAAAAACAAACAGATTGAGTTTCTTTCCGGGTGCCGGCCCATAGCTGCAGGTGATCATTTGGCATTAATGAGCAGGTATCAGCTTTCTTCCTCGGTGTAATTACGGTCATCAGAGCACGTCTGCAATGCAACAGCAGCTACAAACATCCTGACGCTCAGACGCAACTTCAGACATGAGAGCGACTAAAGGAGATCCTAAAAGATGGTATGAAATGAACAATTTTGATGCTAAATCAACATCAATTCAAAATCAACAGGATACTGAGAACAAAAAAAGACACGTCTTAGACATATATGATCTCTGATGGAGTAATGATGCTGAAAAATTCAGCTTTGCGACAGGAATAAATGACTTTTTTTTTTAAACAGTACTGTTTTTACTGTACGTTATGCCTTGGCAAGCAACAATTTTTTAAAAATTATTCCAAACTCTTGACCTATGTATTTATGCTGGGAAAATGTCTGGAATAATTAATAATATTAATTATTATTATTTATACAAATAATTTGTTTTATATACATATGTATAATTTTTTTAATTATTTTTTCATTATATAAATAAAATATATATATGAAGAGTTTATTTGCAAAAACAGATAACTCCGTTTTCATGTTTTATTGTGTTAGTTAGCTGTATTTTTTAGTTATTTTTTACCTAGTCAAAATAACCCAACTGCAGTTTGATTGAGATTAAGTGGAATGCACAATGAAAAAACATGATTTTT
>NW_015545979.1:0-1667 GCF_001515605.1 Sinocyclocheilus anshuiensis | reverse complement strand
TATATATATATAGAGAGAGAGAGAGAGAGAGAGAGAGAGAGAGGCGATATAGAGCGATTTTTGAGCGATATAGATATAGTAGGCTAAATGAGTGATTCTGATCATGCAACTAAAGCAAAGACAGTAATATTTCCCGGTTTTACACAGGTCAGCTCCAGCACTGCTGTCAAAACAAAACAAAACAAACACAACTACATACAACACTGAATTTGTTCCAATAAAGCACCTAAAACATCCGTCTCTCAGCCCAAAGAGGAACCGGATGGGCAGGTCAGCGAGGAGCGTCTGATGAAGGGTCTTTGTGGCATTCAGTCAAACGCTGGAGGGCTTCAGTCTGCTCTCCTTAATGTCTTTCCTGTCTTCTCAGCCCCTTCTGTCACAAAAACGCTCCCATATGCCATTACATGCGCTCTGAGGAACTTCAGCAGCTCATTTACGTAAACACAGCGCAGTCGAGGTGCTCTCTTGATCTCATTTGAGCGAACATCACCGCTTTTAGTAGGGAATTTATCACAGGACGGGTGAAGAATGCTTTAACTAGTCTCAGAGTTCATGTAGATCACGCTCAGACACTCAACTTCCTCTCTAGTGATGGGTTTTCCAGTCCTAAAACGTCTAGGTAAAGCTTAACTCAACCCACTGATCCAGGACCAGCATTTAAAAAAAAAACAATGTCTGAAGACAGAAGTCATGAAAAGTGTGCAGCATGTGCACCGGGAATCTGGGAAGATCTGGCCTCTAAACCCTGTGAACCATCATAAATTGATTTCTGAACTTGTGCACGGTTGACCTTCAGTGCCTTTCAACACGTGGCAAAGGTCAAAGCTTCACGAACATCTGCTGGATTCATATCTGCAGCTAAACTAAATATGAAAAATAAATGATTTCACAACCATAATGAATAAAACGTGCGTCCTGTTAATGAGAAACAACATAGTGTGATATGTTTCTGAGAGTCCCAAGTTTGAAGACAAATCCTTTTATAATACAACTTAAATGTTGGTCTGTTTTTTGCACAGAAATATTGTACGTCTTGGATTATACTTGGAATATAGCGAACAAGTCAAACAGGCTACCTTTATTTTGCTTTTTTTTTTGGAGTTCAACGCATTCTTTTATGTTAAAATAGCAGCATGAACGTCCTAATCATCTTCTATGAGTAAATTATGATATATTATTTATTAATGAATAAACTATTCCTTTCATAGGGTAAACAAAAATCATATTCTTAAGTTAGTTTTAGGATCCAAATCAACTAAAAGTCACATCTGGGTAATTTTTTGCTGTATAGATCAGGGTTTCCTAAACTGTGGTTCATGATTAATTGAAAAGCTAACAGTTAATTTTGAAAAAATTTAAATAAATATTTGTAAAATAATTCAGATAAAACTTACTAAATATTTTTTAAATCATTATGTAAAATACAATTATTTTGAAATGAAATTATCAAAATGAAATCATAAAAATTTTATGTATTTTTTAAATAAAAAATTAAAATAAAATATTTACAAAATATTTTTATAAAATCATAATGTACAATTAAAATAATTTCAAATCTAAATTATCAAAATGAAATCGTAAAAATGTAAACTTTGAATAATTTAAAACATTTAAATAATTCAGATAAAACATTATGAAATATTTATAAAACCATAAAGTTTTTAATT
>NW_015545978.1:0-568 GCF_001515605.1 Sinocyclocheilus anshuiensis | reverse complement strand
CATCAGCATCTTGAAGCCGATGTTCTCCACCGTCAGCTTGAACTCTTTGTACTCGGAGTAATCTGGATCTCTGCCCTCTTGCACGACAGGAAATACACACACGTCACACCTTCACAATCACCAGCTGCTTCCTACTTCATTCTGCATCACATTTATGAATCTAACAGATGCTTTAATCCAAAGAGGAACAAAAGCAAGAACTCTGACCTGTTTTCAAACAGGTTCTGTGGGTGTCAGGTCACATGATGTGATCAGTCTCACCTTCAGAGCTTTAAACGTCTCCATGAACTTCTCCAGCTCATCCGGATGCAGGAAGTCACCAATGAAGTGCTTCCCTTTGCCCATCTCCGTCAGCTGCTCCGCCCACTCTGTGACACACACACACACACACACACATCACGTCACGCATGTGTCATGCATTAAACCTCAAAAGCAGCATGTGTATTCAGTCGCTGTGTCCGGTGGTGACCTCTGACCTCGGGTCTTCTCCATCTCCATCTGTCTGAGCCGATGCTCCCAGGTACCGTCCTCAGGATCCAGCTCCTCATCGCTGTCGTACTCGTGCTGG
>NW_015545977.1:765-865 GCF_001515605.1 Sinocyclocheilus anshuiensis | reverse complement strand
TGCTGAGTCAGTTCTGTGAACTTCTATAACTATCTTGTGTCATATTGATATGTTTAGTTGGATGTATGTATGTACCAAGAGTTCCTGTAAATCCAAATCA
>NW_015545977.1:0-249 GCF_001515605.1 Sinocyclocheilus anshuiensis | reverse complement strand
AGATTACTGTTTTTTTTTTCTGTATTTTTGATCAAATAAATGCAGCCTTGATGAGCATAAGAGTCTTCTTTAAAAAACATTACAAGTCTTACTGATCCCAAACTGTTTTTGAAAGAAGTCTCTTTCACAAAGCTCACAAAGGCTGCATATATTTGCTAAAAAATGCAGTAAAATCTTTTGTGTCTTTTGTAATTGAATATATTATAAAATAGAATTTATTCCTGTGATGCAAAGCTGAATTTTCAGCAT
>NW_015545976.1:323-618 GCF_001515605.1 Sinocyclocheilus anshuiensis | reverse complement strand
TACATGCAGGGGCGTCAACGCTGAATGAAATGAAGAGCAAAATACCGTCTGGAGAGCCTTTGAAACCCATACGAGGTTTAAAGCAGTAGCTGCTTGGACAGTGTTTTCTCTTATATATAAATAGAAAAACATATTCAGTCCCCATTTGACCCGAAGTAAACATTCTCCATAGCAGTTGTGATGTTATCAGATGAGCTTTTCTGTTGCAAGGACAAGTTTGTGAACGCACAACCTAAATCTTCCCTTCACATCTACAGCACTGGATTAAAAAAAAAAAAAAAAATCTGTTTTTTTT
>NW_015545976.1:0-271 GCF_001515605.1 Sinocyclocheilus anshuiensis | reverse complement strand
GACTACACTGCTAAGTTTCTTAAATGACATCCCAGAGTTTGGTCTGTATTTATATTTCAGGCTAATAAAAGATGATAAATAGTGGTTTGTATAATGGCCCAAAAAAAGTATTTAGACACTTGAAACTCACTTAATGGATGAATTATATAGGCAAAATCGCCGACCATGACACAATATTTAATGACCAGTAGGTGGTGCGGTAAGAGTCAGAGAGGTCAAATTTGTTAAATTTGGTTTATTTAAAGGCTGTCATCATGGAATGATGACATTT
>NW_015545975.1:1855-2035 GCF_001515605.1 Sinocyclocheilus anshuiensis | reverse complement strand
ATATTTATATATTTTGCTATTGTATTATGGAGTGACACTTTCATAGACTTTGCTATACCCCTCTGATTATATAATGGTAAATATTACAATATCATAGCACAACAGCAGTGATCAGCAATAATGATAAGCCTAATACTCACAATAAAAATAATAAGGTCATATAGATCATAACACAGTCTT
>NW_015545975.1:1191-1721 GCF_001515605.1 Sinocyclocheilus anshuiensis | reverse complement strand
AATAACAAATTACAAATGCAAATGCAAGTCTAAAAAACAAAATAACAATTCAGAAAGCACAACAACAATTCAGAAAACATTATAACAAGTCAGAAAACACAATGACAAATCCGAAAGCAAATTAACAAGTCAGAAAACACAACGACAAATCAGACAAACCGGAAGAGGTAGGTACAGTTTGAGACAGCGCCAGTGGTTTGGGATTACTCACCGCTGACTGGACGAGACATCTGTCAATCAACGTATACAGGAAGAACCAGCCGAAGAACAGCAGAAGCCTGGTAGAAAGTTCGGAGATGGTATTAAAGTAGCTCAGTTTAAATGTATTGTATGAATTGGCCTTACTCTGGAATAAAAAATACGGGACGTATATTTACATTTAGTTAAAAGTAACTGTAAGTCATTTGCTCCAGTGGCGCAGGTGGATAAGTGCGTGCCTTTGCTTTTTGACGCGATCGATCCGGGTTCGATCCTGCCTTTTGCCGAACTTTTTTTTCCTCCCTTTTCAAATCTCGTATTAGCAATGGATT
>NW_015545975.1:406-1079 GCF_001515605.1 Sinocyclocheilus anshuiensis | reverse complement strand
TTTTTAGCAATATGCTATTTACACTAAGTGCAAATACCTATTTACACTGTTAAAATAGCAGGATTTCTATGTATACTACTTGTTGCAAATAGTGGCAATTATCTGCACTTCAGTATTGTAGTACATTATACAACAGTATGCAATAATAACGTATTGAGTGTAAATTATAATTTTCATTTTAATTATTAAATGGATGCCACCTTATTGGTACAATAAAGCCCTCCCTACACCTACCCTAACCCTACCTGATACTTTATTTTCAACTTTTTGATTATTTCCTTAATTTTTATTGAAAATAAATGCCTTTACGATGTAATACGAGATTTGAAACGGGAGAAAAAAAAGTTCGGCGAAAGGCGGGATCGAAGTCGGGTCGATCGCGTCAAAGAGCCAACGACACGCGCTTATCCATCTGCGCCACCGGCGTTGTTGCTTTACACCTTCGTTTAACTAAATGTAAATATACACTCCGTATTCTTTATTCCATAGTAAGGGCAATTCATACAATACATTTAAACTGAGCTACTTTAATACCATCTCCGAACTTTCTACCACGACTCTGCTGTTCTTCGGCTGGTTCTTCCCTGTATACGTTGATTGACAGATGTCTCGTCCAGTCAGCGGTGAGTAATCCCAAACCAATGGCGCTGTCTCAAACTATACCTACCTCTTC
>NW_015545975.1:0-283 GCF_001515605.1 Sinocyclocheilus anshuiensis | reverse complement strand
ATAGGTATTTGCACTTAGTGTAAATAGCATATTGCTAAAAATACTGCTATTTTCACTTAGTGTAAATATAATCCATTGCTAATACGAGATTTGAAAAGGGAGGAAAAAAAAGTTCGGCAAAGGGCGGGATCGAGCCAGGGTGGATCGCGTCAAGAAGCCAAAGCCACGCGCTTATCCATCTACGCCACTGGAGCTGATGATTTACAGCCACTTTTAACTAAATGTAAATAGACACCTAGTATTTTTTATTCCAGAGTAAGGACAATTCATACAATACATTTAA
>NW_015545974.1:0-639 GCF_001515605.1 Sinocyclocheilus anshuiensis | reverse complement strand
TATCTGTGATAATTTCATTTACAATAACTGCTTTGGGTGAGAGTTGTAGGATTCCTGTCTTCAAGAACAGAAACCCTTAAATATGTGAGCAGACACAAACGAACATTGAATCTCTGCATTCCACTGGAAAAACTAAAGGTTCTCCTCCCCAGCCATCTGCAGTCATAAAACTACATACAGGGTCAGCTCAGTGTCTCAGCAGTTCCAACTAGGACAGCAAGAACTGACCCCCCCCCATCTGGATTCATTTAAGCAACAGAACGTCAGTAGGTTTCGTGACTGGCTTCAGAATAAATAAACCATCTAATGGACCACAGAACAAAGAACCTGGTATCTGGAAAGATTCCCGCGACAGACACTCTTGGACCCCCTGACCGTTTAACGCATAAATTAATAATCCGATAAACAGAAAGCGACAGATTAATAGCCCATGTCCAGCGAGAAGAATGGCAGACCCACACTCGTGACACGGGCATGACCCCAGGACACCTCGCCTTTTTCCTCCCTGCATTCCAAAAAGAACACTCAAAACTCACGGGATGATTTCAACAGACAATCATTTTAAAGTATTGGAGCAATATACTCCCAAAAGTAAAATAATATGCTTTCTGTTTGATGTGTCATTGGAACCTATGATAT
>NW_015545973.1:0-1317 GCF_001515605.1 Sinocyclocheilus anshuiensis | reverse complement strand
GGCTGGTTTTGTGCGTACGCAACGGTTATAAATGAGGCCCCTGGTTACCTCTAAATATAATTTATTCTTAAGTTGAAGTTAAAGTTCAAGGAGGGAAGGACATCTACACAAGTGATCTGTGTGACTCAAACCATTTTATGAGAAGTTATCAAATGAGTTAGCCATGTTGCAAAAATGTGTGACATTCAAAGAACTGTCATGGAAATAAACTTGGTATTCAAGTTATTTCCTCAAAGATAAACACTAATCATGCAAGATGCTGTGTGCTGCAAAATGCCTTCTTCACAGTGTTGCTGTCTACTTGTCTGCTTTCAAGACACGGTTCTTAAAAGAACCAATTTTGTCTTGGTGTGAAGAACATTTTAAATTAATGATATGAAAAACCTTTTTCTTCTATAAAGAACCTTTAGTGCAAAGGGAAATGTTCCTTGGATGTTAAAGCTTCTTCTGATGAAGAACCTTTATTGTGAAGAGTGTGTGCTTTTAACAAATATTTAACAACATGCCTGCTCAGCCACAGAAAACACTAGATTGGGAAAAATTCAAATGGAACCATTTGAATGTTTCCCAGAGTGAGATTGGGATTAAGTGATTATGTAATGTTACAATTGAATGTGATCAGTTGATTGCATGAATCATGCAGTTTTTACTTTTTATTTTTAAATGGCTAAACGACATTTAATGGCACTAAATATGTATTATATATTTAGCATAATACATTTAAAATGTATTAAAATGAATGCAGGTTACCATAAATATAATATAAATAAATAAAAATTAAAGCTCTACAAAAATAGCCAAATAATAAGCATACAAACTTAAAATACTTAAAAATAGCTTAAAGCTCTACAAAAATAGTCAAAACCCCTCAAAATGACCTTATGGCAAACAAATATTTGAATGTTATTTTGACTTGTTCTATATGTAAATGCAGAATTGTATTTCTACATTCTATGTCATCAGCATTTTTGATCCTGTCACATCGACGTAATACCTAAACTTCTGAACTTATCATTGTTCTCACATGCAGAACATTATTTAAATGTTTTTCTGGGTGCTATTTATAGCTCTGAAGGGCATCTAAATTTAGCACTTTAGCTCATTTTAGACTTCTGTGTAAGCAAAATACATATAATAGCTGGAAAAGAAAGAAGGGACAAACTACTTTAAGTCCAGATGCAAAATTGTACATTTTGATTTTACTTTTTTTCACAAAGTCATTTAAAGGGCACATCCAAAATTAGCCAGTGCTATTTTTAGCCCTTCCTACAGTGAGTTAATCATTCATTTCTGCACATTTTACACCAACTAGAGTTG
>NW_015545972.1:0-867 GCF_001515605.1 Sinocyclocheilus anshuiensis | reverse complement strand
TCTTGGTTGTTTTTTTTTGTTGTTTTTTTTTATATGTGGCCTTCAGTTTTTCATTTCTAAGTTTATACGGGCCCAATCTTGAAGCTACTTTGTAAAACCGTCAATAAAGTTTGAATTATGGAACACGAGTGTGGTTGCCTTACTTTCCACAAGCGACATCTCGTCATGTTCGCCTCTTGCTCCGTCTGTTTTTCATTTCCTGCACCTGCGAGCTCTGGCCTTTCGACCGTCGGCACATGTACTGCATCCCAGCATGCACTCTGCATGATAATTAGGCCCCATGTTCTGCTGAAGGGTCCATATGAGTGGGGTTCTCAAGAGAGTAGAGAGCGAGAGCGAACGGTGGGAATCATGGTCCGTTTTAAGTGAGCCTTTAATCTCGTGGCGGTACAGCCCGCAGAGGCGATGCGGTGAGTCTCATTTGGACTGGTAAAATGGACTGGTAAGAGATCCCTGGAGCAGGTCGGTCCCATCCAAACCCATATTTACACTCACTCACAAACTCTCTTGACATGGGGAACTTAACGCTTTCCCATGTTCAGATTATGTTGAGTCTGATTCAAGTGGGATTTTCCTGGAAAAGGGCACAGAGGAAGTGTTTTTTTTGCCAAAAAATGTCCATCTGGTGTGCTTTTTATTGATCATCTGGGTTTTCATTGTTCACTCTGTCCCGTATGTTCAGCTAAACCTGCACCATTTAATCAAAGCACTTCATTTACTCAAGTCATTTTTGATTTGTATTATATCAAAAAATGTTCTCGTTTTGTAATTTGATTCTTAATGTTCCATAATTGCACCGATCACGATAACCGTAATGCTACATGCTTTTGAAAAGGGCAGCTTTGAACTAGATAATAATAATAATAG
>NW_015545971.1:0-552 GCF_001515605.1 Sinocyclocheilus anshuiensis | reverse complement strand
GCTTCTCATAGCTATGTGAAAATAAGTGTATAAATGGAACAGTTTATTGGAGCTGATCTGACTATCTGAATGACAGAGAGAGAGAGAGATGCAGAGCAAGTGTAGAGCAGGGGAACGCGAGGAGGAACAGGATTGAGAACCTGCTGATTTAGAACATTGGTTTTGAAACTTGTGAATCCATTAGAATCGTTAGAAGACAGAATCGCTATTCATATATGAACAGATTTTTACGTGCAGCTCTAGTTTTCTCTTCCTCGTCTCTAAAGCAGCGCAGCATGGCCTCGCCCCCTTTGCTGCCTTTTCCCGAGGGCGGGGTTTATCTGGGTTTTGGCCTCGCCCCCTTTGCTGCGTGTTCCCGGAGGCGGGGTTTATCTGGGTTCGTGACGTAACGGACCTGGGTATAAGCTTGTTGTAGTCGTTTTTGTAGGCATTAAACTGACAGAATTGTAAATGACGATATCTCCGTTTGCATTGAACTTTCAGCTTTGCAGATGTTGTTTATGCTCCAACAGCAACATTACACACTAACTAACGTCAAAAAAGTGAAATCGC
>NW_015545970.1:586-866 GCF_001515605.1 Sinocyclocheilus anshuiensis | reverse complement strand
TACATGGGCACAACATAGGCTATGTATCAGGCATTTTAAGGCGACCGTACCAGAGACGAGGTATGTATCAGGCGTCTTGTGAGGCGACGTGCCTAGTTCAGACGTACATAATTTTAATACATTTCTCACATACGCCATAGCCACGTCGCCGTCAGGTATAGTTCCTACCATGACGTCGCCGCCGGTCTGTCGTCTGCCGTCCCTATCAATCCCATTCAAAAATCTACACGGACTGGCGGCGACGGAAGGGTAGACTGCTCCTTCTCCTTCTCCTGCTAAG
>NW_015545970.1:0-292 GCF_001515605.1 Sinocyclocheilus anshuiensis | reverse complement strand
GGATGCGCAGGGAGTTCTTGCCCAGAACAGAACCATACCGCCAATCCAAACTGTATGCTAATTGTCAATCGTCTTTGACGAAAGTGGTCCTGACAGAATGCTGAGTTAGTGCTTCTGGGCAAATGAAGAGAAAGCAAGCCCACATATGTAGTAAAGCTTCTCTCTCAGTGAGAGAAAGTTGCTTTATTCAATGTTGAGAGCAAATCTTACCAACAAGAAAGATATTTCTGATTTATGAAATGAAATGTAATGTTATTTGCAATGCAGAAAGACAGTTTTTAATGTGTTAGAA
>NW_015545969.1:0-540 GCF_001515605.1 Sinocyclocheilus anshuiensis | reverse complement strand
ACTGTATGTATTTTTTGCATTTTACTTTTTTAAAACTTTATGTGCTTTTGTTATTTTTATAGTTTTTTTTCTGTATATATTTCAATATTGCTTTAACTTATATTTATTTCAGTTTTAGTCATTTCAGTACTTCAGCTTATCTCAGTAGTTGCCAAGTTTTGTAAGTTTATTTTTTTAATATTTATATTTTATTTGATTTCATCTTTGTTTCAGTTACCTGAAAACAACTTTTAATAGTTTTAGTTAACACTAACAACACTGGTAGGTGGTTGCCAGGGCCTTGCTATGTGGTTGCTGAGGTATTCTGGCTGGTTGCTTAGTGGTTACTTAAGTCTATTTTTTTTTCTGTTTTGTCATATAAAAATAACAGCACAGCTCTTCTCAACAAGCTGCAGAGTTTGGACATTTCTATTTGTGTTGCTTGCCAAATTGTAATACTTAGGGTTATAGATTTGAAGAAACCCCTTACCCCCGAGTACGAACAACAGCAAGCCTGCAACACTAAATATATGAAATTATAATGATGAAGCATTGGACAAT
>NW_015545968.1:0-499 GCF_001515605.1 Sinocyclocheilus anshuiensis | reverse complement strand
GTTAAGTCATGACGTAAGGACTGCTGTTTCCGGGTCCAAGCCTCTGCTCATTTAACTTGAGAATACTATCTCAACAACCATTTATGAGCATTATTTAATTAATATTACATATTTAAGCTAAGCATTTAAAAATTTGCTGTGCACACTACAGTCTCCATGCTCACAGTGTCTCAGACACTAATATTTTAGCTGAATCACTGTCAGGCCATCCGGGATTTCAGTATGGAGATAAAGGTTAGGGTTATAATTTTTCAGTATTACATGACATTGTGGGTGTATATTAGCACAGTTTGTTGTTTTCTTGGGGCGTCTGGCAGAGCGTTAGGACCCAGAAGCAGTGAAGCATGATGTCAGAATTAACAAGCAGATATTCTTCACCACTCCTATCCAGCCGTGAATCTGCTTATGAGCAAGAGATGGAGTGGAGGTGCACCACAATAAAACCCTGCCCTTCATTCAATATTCCGTTTCACTCGGAAATACATCACAACACTGAAGT
>NW_015545967.1:0-1050 GCF_001515605.1 Sinocyclocheilus anshuiensis | reverse complement strand
GCATGAGGTTGTGGGAATTGTGTACAATGTTAATCACTGCCGCAAACGCCATGTTCCTAATGTGGGAATTCCCATTTATTTACATGAAAATACAGAGAGACTCACAATCTGCACTGTCTCTCAGTCATGCATGGCGCATCCGGTAGCAGTCGACAACTTAATATGAGCGAGCGACTTGAGAAAGTGTGTTGGGGACATTTGCAAAAGCATGTGGAAAAAGAGCTTACCGTGGACCAAATTCAGCATGCACCTTATTGATACCCCATGCATGGGCATTAAACACGTGGGGGCGTGTCCCCCCTCCCAACTTTTAATAAAATGTAAATTCGTCCCCCTTTTTTATTGGGCCAGTGTGCATAAATCTAGATTTAAATGCAAAGAGACAAGATAGTCTGTGCATGACCTGACATTTTATTCATATCCAAAATCAGGCAAAGTGAACATTACGAAGCACTAAACACTTTCCCCAGTGTATATTTCATTCATACTCAAAGCTGGAGGGCGCTCTCACACAGAAAGTCCAAAACTGACTCAAAGAAGTAAACATTTATGCCAGGAAATTCCTAATATGGACAAAGGCATCCAGCTATTGCTGTAGCCAGAGCCGTTCTGGCTGTAGCTAAGCTAAATAAAAATCAGAAACGTTTTGAGTGATGAAACACGAAGACAATAAATACACGATTGTGACAATATATGGTTTATGTGTGTTTTTCAAGTCATCTCCAGGTAATAAATAAATAAATTATATGAATGAAGCAGTGCTAATTGACATATCTAAAAAAATAAATTATATGAATGAAGCAGTGCTAATTGACATATCATTTATTACAGTAGCCTATAAAAAATTCAAATTATATTTTCTGCCTTATTCTGTGGTAAAATGAAAAAAAAAGTTTTTTAGCCAATTACAAGTAAGAGATAAGGAAAAAATTATAAAACTTGTCAATTAGACAAAAAAAATGCATTTGACATTTCTGTCCCCATTTCTTCTGAAATTATGGCTATGCCCTTGGCCCATGGCGTTATGCTGCATCTCTGTCCAGTGTGTGA
>NW_015545966.1:0-530 GCF_001515605.1 Sinocyclocheilus anshuiensis | reverse complement strand
CTACTTTTGTGTTCCATGAACAAAATAACACCATACGTACGGGAGCTTATTTCCATCATGGAATAAATATAAATAAATAAATAAAGGTAATTGTTTTTTAATCTCACAACTCTGAGTTCATATTTCACATTTCAAACTTTTTTCTGAAGTGTTAGATATAAACCCGCAATTGCAAGAAAAAAGTCAAAATTGTGAGATAAAAAGTCAGTTACCTTTTAATGTTTTTAATTCTTTATTCCTTTATCCGACTTCTCAAAATGTTGACTTTTTTCTTGCAACTACTTTTCTTGCATCTCAAAATTCAGACTTTTCTTCTCAGAATTATATCTCACAATTCTGTCTATTTCTCTCAGAATTGTTTGTCGCAATTCTGAGTTGATATTTCTCAATCTGACTTTTTTCTCAGAATTGCAAGAAAAAAGTCACTATTACCTTTTTATTATTTTTTTTATTTCTTATTCCTTGTGGCGACTTTTCACAATTTTGACTTCTTCCTTGAAATTGATAGTTTATATCTCACAATTCAGACT
>NW_015545965.1:531-596 GCF_001515605.1 Sinocyclocheilus anshuiensis | reverse complement strand
ATTGAAGGGGGTCTGAATACTTTCCGTACCCACTGTATATTTCTAAAGGTGCCATAAATTTTCAC
>NW_015545965.1:0-296 GCF_001515605.1 Sinocyclocheilus anshuiensis | reverse complement strand
TACAGCTTCAAGACACCTCCTGTATGGAGAAACTAGTCGCATGCATTGCTCAGCTGTGATTTTGGCCCCTTCTTCAACAAAGTCTTCAAATCTTGAAGGTTCTGTGGGCCTCTTCTGTGAACTCTGATCTGTAGTTCTTTCCATAGATTTTCTTTTGGATTCAAGTCAGGTTATTGGCTGGGCCATTCTAGCAGCTTTACTTTCTTTTGCTGAAACAAATTGAGAGTTTCCTTGGCTGTATCATTTCCTCCATCATTGTCTTGCTGAAATATCCACCCTTGTTTCATCTTCATCAT
>NW_015545964.1:0-558 GCF_001515605.1 Sinocyclocheilus anshuiensis | reverse complement strand
CATAGACGCACTCATACGCAGCGGTTTATCGCTCAACTTGGAAAATGGGCGACACGTCACATTCATGTAAACATGCAAAACCTTACCCGGCTAAACAAACAATCGGTACAAGATGCCACTCCAAGCTGTTTGCTCACTTGCACAACTGGGACTTAATTGGAACGCACAGAGTCTGGGTCAGGACACTGGGATGAGGAAAGAACAAGCACTTAATCGTCTGTAACAGCCTCAAAAAAAACATAATTTACAAGCTAAAAAAAAATCTTATAAACCCACAAGTTAGCAGATAAACACAACAGGAGAGAGAGAGAGGACAGGGCCAGGAATGAGACAGGCAGGGTGGCAATCATCAGCTGTTAGATGAGGGTGTACTTTTCTGAATGTCATGCAGCCTGAGGTGTAACAAGTCCTTTCTGCTTTGGCAGCACTTTGACTGCAGTGTGTTCTTACCTCAGGTAGTCCCTGCGACAGAGGATGAGATTGGCTTTGGTGTAGAGGGTGGAGCCCACCTCACCCAGGCGGCAGTCGCAGCAGGCACATTTCAGGCAGTCTTCGTGC
>NW_015545963.1:344-885 GCF_001515605.1 Sinocyclocheilus anshuiensis | reverse complement strand
ATAGAATAGAAAGTGCTAGAGTTAGAGGGTCAAATAAAGGTGAAATAAATATTCACCTTTATATATATAATATATAAAGGTCAAATAAATATTCCCTGCAATATTCAAACATGCACATTCAGACAGCTAGTGCTAAAGGAATATGTGCGTGAGTAGTTCATCTACAGTAGTACAGTGTTAATTTTGACAGGAAAGAACCAGTTCAGATATGTGCAATTAAAGACCAGTGTTAATTTTGACAGGCATTTTTGATTTAGTCTTATAGTCTTTATCTTGAGACGAAAATGCTTAATAGTCTTAGTCACATTTTAGTCATTTGTGTCTTTCATAGTTTTAGTCTAGTTTTAGTCGACGAAAAGTCGTTGCATTTTTGTCAACTTTTAGTCATTACTTTTAGTCAAACTGCAATTACCATCATTTATTTTGGTAGCTATTTCCAAACAAAATAGTCTTCAAACAAAAATAGTCAGTAATTCTTCTCTCTTTAGACCAAATCAATGAAGCTTATGGGAAATTTGAGTCAAGGATTGAATTTGGAAAA
>NW_015545963.1:0-120 GCF_001515605.1 Sinocyclocheilus anshuiensis | reverse complement strand
TTTTCCAGATACAGTAGGTTTACTTAACATATTTATTTAACATCTTTTGTTGGTTAACATTAATGACACGGAGAGGTACTTACCGTATTGGCCCGAATATAAGACGACCCTGATTATAAG
>NW_015545962.1:0-664 GCF_001515605.1 Sinocyclocheilus anshuiensis | reverse complement strand
GGAAAAATTGAAATCGCATCATATGACCCCTTTAAAAATAAATAATCGTAAAAAAAGCCCTCTGGTGGCATATATGTGTTGCGTCATCCTTGAATTCCTATTGGTGGATTGGCGAAGATGAACATCGCGACAGTGACAGTTCAAACTGAGGAGTCCGCCATTTCCGCCCGTTCATACCCTCGGGTAAGTTTTAAAATTTTTTAAATAATATTTCTGAAATACCTGCCCGTTCATACCCTCAGGTAAGTTTTTACATGTTTGAAATCATATTTCGGAAATATTTAGTATCATCAGTTAATATTTCTATTTGTTAGAGTAGCCCTTGTGCTAAATAGTGATACTAGAAGCAAAATAGTTACAAGTAGCACTGAAGGGCTTCGTCAGCCGTCAGTTCAGAAAGCCCTCTTAAATTGATTTTGCTCCGGTTTTTAAATTAATTAAGTTACAGTCTCCCTTTATTTTTCTTGTCAGTGTTAATAAAATTGTCAATAACAATAAGACAGCTGTGTTATAAGGAGACGAGCTTCGCCACATAAGTATGAATTTTTTTATTTCAATGAAGAGCGCGCTCGTTGTTCGTTCACGGTAATTTAACGATAGGCGCCAATTCAAATAAAAGCGAACCAGGTGAAAGGCGGAGGGGTATGATATGTTAATGTTTATC
>NW_015545961.1:0-1405 GCF_001515605.1 Sinocyclocheilus anshuiensis | reverse complement strand
TGCACCAAGCACTTTCCAAAGGCTGATGGAAAGGTGTATGGGTGATATCAACCTGAGAGAAGTGCTTGTTTTTTTGGATGACTTGATTGTGTTCTCCAGAACCTTAGAAGAACACGAGAGGCGGTTGCTACAAGTCCTTGCTCGCCTGAAGGAATATGGGCTAAAACTTTCGCCCGGTTGCTACAAGTCCTTGCTCGCCTGAAAGAATATGGGCTAAAACTTTCGCTGGAGAAATGTCGTTTTTTCCAGACCTCTGTCAGATACTTGGGGCATGTGGTATCCGAGCATGGGGTAGAAATGGATCCTGAAAAGATTGAGGCTATAAAAACCTGGCCATGTCCAAGAAACCTTAAGGAGTTAAGGTCGTTCCTAGGCTTTTCAGGTTACTACCGCAGGTTCATTAAAGACTACTCACAGATAGCGAAACCCTTGAATGACCTTACTTCTGGTTATCCGCCACTGAAGAAGAGCTGTAAGAAGGCTGAGAAAGAGCATCACTATCATGATCTGAAAGAGCTTTTTGGTGGTCGTTGGACAACTGATTGCCAAAAAGCATTCGAAACTCTTGTTGGAAAACTTTCTACTGCTCCTGTCTTGGGTTTTGCAGACCCCAAACTTCCTTATGTAATTCATACAGATGCCAGCACCTCAGGATTGGGGGCTGCATTATATCAAGAGCAGAACGGGCAAAAGCGTGTGATTGCATTTGCTAGCAGAGGTTTATCGCATAGTGAGTCCCGTTATCCGGCCCATAAACTCGAGTTTCTTGCCCTTAAATGGGCGGTAACTGAAAAATTTCACGATTATCTTTATGGCAGCACATTTACTGTCATAACAGATAGTAATCCATTGACTTACCTCTTGACAACAGCTAAGCTGGATGCTACTAGCTATCGGTGGCTCGCTGCTCTTTCAACATTCTCATTTAAGTTGCAGTACCGGGCTGGTAAACAAAACATTGATGCAGAAAGCTTGTCAAGGCGACCACACGAAGAGCTGGCAGAAGATCAACTGTCATCAAAAGAGTATGAGAGGATCCAGAAGTTTGTGCAGTACCACACAATGGGTGCTGAGAACTCACAGAGCACTGATAATGATGTAGTCAGGGCCATCTGCGAGAAACATTCTATCCAACAGACCGATGATTTTGGTGTCTCCTTGGTTGAGTCCTTGGCGCGTCATCCTGATGCTGTGCCTGAATGTTATGAGCAAGAAAAGAATTTGAATGGGTTACCTGCTTTACCTCAATTGATGAAGGAGGATTTGGTTGAAAAGCAGAGATGTGATCCTGTCATCCGTGAGGTAGTGATGTGCCTAGAATCAGGTGAAAAACCTCTGCCTACATTAAGAAAAGAATATACAGATCTTCCCTTTTACTTACGAGAATGGGACCGTCTTGAGTTGA
>NW_015545960.1:0-1028 GCF_001515605.1 Sinocyclocheilus anshuiensis | reverse complement strand
TAGAGTCAAGCTCAACAGTCTCACTCGGCTTCAGGTCAAAATTAATTGAGACGCACCGTTGCCTTTGTCTCGTCGTGCGGATCGCGATGAGCATAATAATTTATATGGAAAAAATTTTCAGAGTGAGGGCTCCAAAATTAGCCATGGGATATCGTTCGTCTCGTCGTGCCGATTGCGATGAGCATAATAATTTTATATGGAAAAATTTTTCAGAGTGAGGGCTCCAAAATTACCCATGGGTTACATAATTCATAATTCATAAATCGACTAAAACCGTAATAAAGCGTCGGAGGGGAAAAAAACGCCTGAGGCAGGAGCCTAAGTGGGCAGACTGTGCAGGTGTGCGTTCGTCACATCCTGCACGCTTTTCGAGAATTTGTTGAGAATGCCAATTTCAACTTGGGAAAGCAGCATCCGATCAGAGTGAGTTGTGCATCAGCGCGTCAGGCACGCTCTCCCAAGAAGATCGGTGCCTCCCTTTTGCACGTGCGGTTTGGCGTTTTGATTTTATGATGTTTTTTATGATTTTGACTTTACTCTGGCCTGAGAGTTACCGACCGGTTAGAGACGGGGGGCCCAGAAACAGTTGGAGTTGACCTTTGACAACTCCGTCTGTGATCAAGCTACAGCAACAACTGTGGGCTCAGTGGAAAGGGGTGCATACAAGCTTCCTAATGATGTACCTTATGTAACTATATCCTTAGGAATGGCTGAATGACAAACAAATTCCCACGGACCGATTTTCATAATTTTGAACGCCTCACACCAGCGCCGAAGCAACCAAGATTTCACAATAATTTTGAACGCCTCACCCCAGCGCCGAAGCAAGCAGGATTTCACACTCCGAATTCTGCATTTGTCAACAAGATACAGCATTGTCACTGGTGTCATGTAAAAGCAGAGATTCTTAGCTTTATAATTATGTAAATTATTAAATAATAGACCAACAATTTGCTGAATGACAAACAATTTGGTTCTGTCCAATTTCCGGTTTTTGACTTCACTCTGGCCTGAGAGTTACCGACCGG
>NW_015545959.1:0-1703 GCF_001515605.1 Sinocyclocheilus anshuiensis | reverse complement strand
AATATCGAGATATAATTTTTTGTCAATATCGCACACCCCTACTTCGAATCAGCTGCTGTCTTGGATTTATGCATTGCTGCCTTCAAATTTGGCCCAAATTAGTTATCTTACAAGGTTCAGGTTCTTCACATCAGAAGCATATCTATGATGCCTTAAAATGCTTTCTAAGTAGGCAGCTCACTTGGTTTTAGAATAGCTAATATTAGTCTTTATGAAATGATCCATGACATTGTAGTGATGTAGACCTCATCACTACAATCCCCCTTTTCCCCAGAGCCTGAGACAAGAGGAGCTTAATTATTTGGTATTGGTCTTGCACTATTGCCACCTGGAAAGCAGGCAGTAAAAGGCATTTTATTATTACAAGGAGATGATTTGCGCTGAACCAGGCTCTTATACAATGCAACTATACAGTGCTACCTCTGGAAGCAATTCAGTCTATGTGAATACTCCCGTTGACAGTTCAAACCAGTTGAGAGCTTCCTTTCTTCTCTGTCAATTAGAGGCTCTGAAAAAGGCCAGTTGCTCCATTCCTTTGATCTGACCTTTGTTAGTTTTGCTTGGCCTGGTTGGTACAGATCCAGCATTTCAGACAAAAGCAGCAAGTGGAAACAGCCAATGGCTGCTGCAATGTATCTGTCTGTCTATTGACATGAGCCTTCACCTCACAAATATCACTCTTAGCCTTGTACTTCTGGATTGAATTCCAACAGTTACAGCTACAAGCACATTCTTTCATGCTAATCTTGTGAATTGACAGCGGACTCCTGATTTCTTATGATAAATCTACTGAAAAGTGGAGACAAGCTCAAAACTCTCTTTAGATCGTAGTTTCGTTTACATACAATAATCTGTTTTTAATCCAACTGATAGCTCAGTCAGAACGAAAAGCCTTGTTGTAAACACCTCAATTGATCCAATTAGGCACGATCCATATTGTTGCTGTGGATTTGGACATTTAGAGATTTTCTTCTAAAGTCCACAAGGCCATAGGTGCACATCAGCTCATTTTTCTTCAGATTACACAGTTTCGGGTAAAATATAAACAGTACAAGTGTCACAGTCTACATGGATAAGGTACTTAGTGTTTTCCAGGAACAGGGGGAAAAGGAAAGACAGAGACACAGAGAGAGAGAGAGAGAGAGAGAGAGAGGAGAGAGACAGAGAGAGAGAGAGGGAGAGAGAGAGAGAGAGAGAGAGAGAGAGAGAGAGAGAGAGACAGATAGAGAGAGAATCACATTAGGAGAGGCAATCCTAGGCATGAAAATAGGATTGTATTAATCTTTATCAAAGAGTGCCAAGGAATCCCCTCAGAACAGTGCCAGTCTGCATAGGAGTGCACAGTGGGTGTCCCGGGCCTCACTGGAGGCAAAAGGCTTTCTATATTCTGAATGGAACACAATTTCTGTTCTATTTCAACACCAATGACACAGCCACAGGTGAACGAGACGGGAAGAGGGATGGTGACTGGTGCCGAAAGTCAGAGATCTGGGAGACCGGGGCTCAGACACAGGCCGTGACACACGGGAGGCCTGCTCACCTCAACAGATACTGGGGTGAGAGCCCTTCACCCTATGTCAAAAAACCCAATGCACTCTGTCCAATTACCAGAGCCAAAACCAAGACCTTTCAAAACACACACACACACACGCACGCACGCACGCACGCACGCACGTATGTTTATCTAAATGAGGACGTATTGT
>NW_015545958.1:0-1363 GCF_001515605.1 Sinocyclocheilus anshuiensis | reverse complement strand
TATATATATATATATATACACACACACACACACACACAGAGAGAGAGAGAGTATAGAGCCCCCTTTACATCCCTTAGGACGCTTTTGTCTTTCTCTTCTTTCTTTTGCTGTATACACATAAGGAATTGCATAAGTGTGGCTAATAAGAGACACATGCAGCAAGCCTGAGAGAATCATATCGCTGCAGTGAGCAGCAGTCAGTGTGGGAGGAAAAGAGTTTTTGTTTTATCCAGCTGTATTTACTCAGTGCAATTTATAACATCCAAGTGAAAGATATAACACAAACATGTCCAAAAAAAACAAATTATTAAAAAAAAAACCCCGGAATCACTGAGTTGGAAAAAGGATCAGCCCCCTCCTAAAAATGACTTGTAAACTCAATCAGGTGTAGCTAATCACCTTCTCAATGGCTCACATAGCCATTTGACTTTCATCTGTGATCAGCTGTGCTCATTTTGATCAGCTCAGCATGAAAAGAGCTTTCCTGGAGCATTTCAGTCCTTGCTAGAGCAACTGAAGCAAACAATCAACTCTGGGTGGCAAAGCACTGACTACGTTTACATGGACATCAGTAATCTAATTATTTATCTTATTCTAAATAAGCCAATATTATGATTAAGGTGTTTACATGAGTTGCTTTTAGAATATTCCTTTCATGTTCCTGTTTTACATGTTATAGTACATAGTTCGATTAATGGCACACGTTATTATGTCCCCACGTGACGCCATCCGTTGTCCCCTCCGGAATTTCACGTATAAACATATAGTTCGTCTTCGTGATTATGCCATGTACAGTTTCGGGTGTTTCATTTTTAATTTACTGAAAGCTTCAAATGCAGTTAATTATTTGTACGTGCAAACAGACGATGGAGGTGTTGAAGCTCTTTTATTTGCCGTCAAACGTTTGAACACTGCCGTGTGTGTATCCTGTCGCAAAATGCGGCGAAAAGTCCTACACAACGGTAATAATGTGATTAAGGTGTTTACATGTCTATTCTGCACTTCAGTAATGTGACTAAAATAGGAATACTCCACATGTCTTAATTCGAGTTCTGTTTACTTCGAATATGACTTTAACATGTCTTAATTCGATTTCTGTTTACTTCGATTATGACTTTAGCCGGATTCAGGTAATCAAAAATCTCTGTTTACATGGTAGATTCTTAATCAGAGTATTGTCTTAATTGTATTAAAATCAGAGTACTGTTGTCCATGTAAACGTACTGAATGAGTATTCCTATTTTAGTCGCGTTATTGAAGTGCAGTAATACACGTACACACCTTAATCACATTATTACCATCGTGTAGGACGTTTCGTTGCATTTTGCGACAGGATACACACATGGCAGTGCTCAACCGTTTG
>NW_015545957.1:5090-5256 GCF_001515605.1 Sinocyclocheilus anshuiensis | reverse complement strand
GCGGAAGAACGCTGGGAAAGAACTGCACCAACCCCCACCTCTGACGCATCTACCTCCACCACAAACTGACGAGATGGATCAGGGGCCACCAGAATGGGACCTGAAACAATGCAACTCTTTAGTTTTGAAAATGCAGCTTCCGCCACACCTGGCCACCTGAACGACG
>NW_015545957.1:0-2266 GCF_001515605.1 Sinocyclocheilus anshuiensis | reverse complement strand
ATTTCACTCAAAGTAGACTGGTCTCTCTGGCGAGATTCCCAATTCGTCAGGCACCAACATGACGTCTCTGTTCCCTCCTTTAGGGAACGAGGGTTACATATGTAACCAATATATTTCTTCATCTTTGAGTTTATTTTTATTTTTTGTTAAATAGGCTAATTTTCCACCTTTTCCTTTTATAATACAAGATGAAAGGAAAAAGTGGAAACCACTAAATAATCATAATGTCTGCATATATTGTTACGGATAGATAACTCAGAATCCAGTTGCAAGTGAAGTGATTTATTGTGACAATAAATAGTGAACAGGATCGCAAGCCAAACGTGAGGATTCAGGTGAGTAGATGTGAGCACACGGGGATTGCGAAATCCTGACCCGATCCAGCTAGGGTAGTGGAATCCAGCGAGACTACGATGGTCTCCCAGACTGGAAATAATCCGAGGCAGAGATCCGCCGGGCACACAGACTCTGGAGAGAACAACAAGCATGAGCAAGGACAAACAACGATCTGACAACATGCAGCACAACACACGAGACAGATAAAGACAGGACAGAACGAGCAGCAGGTGCAGCCGCGCTGATTAGCTCGTCAGCCCCTTGGTTGCCGGAGCAATGCTGATGAGCAATCAGACAGGTAACACAAACAGACACGCAGAATTGAACACACGGATCCATGAACCGTGACAGTACCCCTCCCCCTAGGAGCGCCTCCTGGCGCTCCCAGAAGAACTTACCTGTCGATTGTAATCATCGATAAGGGAATGATCCAATATGTCCCTAGCAGGAACCCAACTCCTCTCCTCCGGACCGTAACCCTCCCAGTCCACCAGGTACTGAAATCCGCGTCCCCTCCGCCTCGAGTCCAGAATGCGCTTAACCGAATAAGTGAGTTCCCCATCTACGAGTCGCGGCGGTGGGGGAACTGGGGCAGGCGGATTAATGGTAGAACGAAAAACTGGCTTTAATTTGGAGACATGGAAGACGGAATGAACTCTCCTGTACGCAGGAGGAAGTTTGAGGCGGACTGCCACCGGACTAATAATCTTGGTGACAGTAAATGGGCCAATAAATTTGGGAGCAAGCTTATTACAGACGGTACGGAGAGGAATATTCTTAGATGAAAGCCACACTTTTTGACCAACGACGTAGACGGGAGGCTTTGACCGGTGGCGATCGGCCTGGGCCTTGGTGCGCGACCCCACCCGGAGGATGGCTTCTCTAGCCCTCTTCCAGGTGTGGTGGCACCTCTGGACAAAGGCGTGGGCAGAGGGGACCGCGACTTCGGATTCCCTACTCTGAAAAATAGGTGGCTGGTAACCTATGCTACACTCAAACGGAGATAGGCCCGTAGATGACACTGGTAAGGAATTGTGTGCGTACTCCAGTTGCTGACGTTGCTGACTCCAAGAGGATGGGTTCTGAGACACCAAACACCGCAACACGCGTTCCAAATCCCTCTCTGTTCTCTCTGTTTGACCATTACTCTGGGGATGGAACCCAGAAGAAAGACTAACAGTCGCCCCTAATAAATGACAAAACTCTTTCCAAAATTTGGAAACAAACTGAGGCCCCCTGTCAGAGACCACGTCCACCGGGAGGCCATGGATACGAAAGACGTGATCAATGACAGCAACCGCCGTTTCTCTGGCTGAGGGTATTTTGGGCAGAGGAATAAAATGAGTTGCCACCGGTCCACGGTCCACCACGGTCAAAACTACCGTGTTACCCTGAGACGGCGGGAGTCCCGTAACGAAAAAATGTGGGATGTGGGACCAGGGTCTCGAAGGAACAGCCAGCGGTTGAAGAAGTCCAGCTGGGGGTCGATTGGAAACCTTAGAAGAGGCACAGACAGAGCAGGCCAAAACAAAATGTCGTATGTCACGGGCCATAGATTGCCACCAGAACCGTTGTTTAACGAGAAAAAGTGTTCGACTAACCCCCGGATGACAGGCTACCTTGGAAGAATGACCCCAACGGATGACGTCGGACCGTAATCCCTCTGGCACAAATAAACAACTCGATGGGCACCCGGGCGGAGGCGTTACCCCTTGCAAGGCCCTACGGACCTTCGATTCGATCTCCCAAGTCATAGCCGACACCACGATGTTCTGTGGCAGGATGGATTTGGGAGACAACGGGCATTCAGATCTGTCAAAAATGCGGGACAAGGCATCAGCTTTAATGTTCTTAGAACCTGGACGATAAGAAATTGAAAAATGAGAGCGACCGAAAAATAAGGCCCACCGAGCCTGCCTAGAATTTAACC
>NW_015545956.1:0-527 GCF_001515605.1 Sinocyclocheilus anshuiensis | reverse complement strand
TAATTTTGTTAAAATTTATATATATATATATATATATATATATATACACACACAATACAATATTTACTCAAATTGTACTACAAATATTTGAGAATGCTGTCATTCATCTAATACTAATAAATGCAAATTGAATAGGATTGTTTAAAAATATACAATTGTTTTTTGATGAATTTTATATCAATATAATTATGGTATATAATAAAAATCACGCTAAATGAGGCGTACATAAATTACTGAATTAAAAAATTTATTTCACGCAACATTTTCTTCAAATTCACTTCTATTATTTGTACAATGCTCATAATCGAAAAATATTGTCTGATTTATTATAAATTATCTATTATATATATACATGCATTCAGTGGGTGTAGAAAAGAATCAGACCCCTTTAAAATAATCACATTGTGTAGCTTTGCAGCCTGAAATGAAGACGAACACAGTTTTTGTTTCATCCAGCTGTATTTATTCAGTGCTACAAAAACTGTTTGTCTTCATTTCAGGCTGCAAAGCTACACAATGTGATTATT
>NW_015545955.1:0-490 GCF_001515605.1 Sinocyclocheilus anshuiensis | reverse complement strand
AGCATATACAACATAAATTGTAAGCACATTCCAAAAAGTTATTTTACGCGTAACACCTTTTTTCAACATAAATTGTAAGCCCATTCCAAAAAGTTATTTTACACGTAACATTAATCACCTTTTTTCAGGAAATCGAAGCGGCATGAGAAACTTTCACACTCTTCTGTAACTTAACGTTACATCTCTGCACCTCACGAACATGAACTTAACACTAAACCTGACAAAAACACGCGCAGTTAGTAATTTCTAAATGTGTTCACCACCAATCATATTTTGAGTAAAATTATCAACAAAAATGTTTTTCCCGTGTACTTTTATAAAGAGAAACGCAATCCAATTTACCGTCTCGGTCGCTTGAAGAAAAAATGGCATCGTCACTTCCCGAGGCAGCAGTCATTGAAGGGAAGAGTCCAGACAATTCGGCGGGTTTTTTATTCCGCACTTTGTGTAAAAGTGAAATTACACCATATAACAACACTGAACACGAGTA
>NW_015545954.1:0-611 GCF_001515605.1 Sinocyclocheilus anshuiensis | reverse complement strand
TGGAGGTGGGGAATAGTAATTATAAATGTAACACTTGTATTTGTATGTATATACATACAAACTATAAATGTAACACTTGTATTTGTATGTATATACATGTAAACTACAAACTATCGCTGTGTATCTAAAAACAGTATCGTTAGTAGGACATAAATTGTACTTTAATCTCTACAGCACGTTTCCGATCATCAAATGACGTCAACTTTATAGCGCTTTATACAGTACAGATTCTTTCAAAGATATTAAATAATAATAATATTGCAGCAATATAATATATAAATAAAATGTATAAATAATATTTCAATTATGCAAACAGAATTCAATTCCACTGTCAAGCAGCTCTAAAAAGAAATGGAGTGTATTACTCTAAGGACAAATAGACCAATTTGTTGGCAGAGGCTATTTACATTAACTCCGCCCACCAATGCCTGGCTGTGATTAACAGCACTGCAAAATACACTTGCATTTCATAAGTATCAGTGGTGCAGCAAGTAAAATGTGAGCTGTTTGCTTTTGACGCAGTCGACCTGAGTTCGATCCTGGCTTTTGTCAAACTAATGCTTCTTCTTTTCCCATCACATACGAGATCAGAAAGAAATTTATTTTCAATA
>NW_015545953.1:705-1039 GCF_001515605.1 Sinocyclocheilus anshuiensis | reverse complement strand
GCATTTCAACCAAATGTAATTTATGTAATATTTCAAACCTTTAACACACTGGGGAAAATCTGCCTATGGCAACAGTTTAAAAGCAGCCCAATTTCTTGGAAAATAACAACAAGCCTGCATCCAAAACCTAAATAAAATAAATACATAAATAAAAAAAATTCACAAATGCTTATAGATCAATAAAATTGTAAAAAAAAAATGCTTTTACACTGCGTGCACTTTGAAAAAAATTATTAGGCACGTTGATATTCTGATGATATTTTTTTTTTCAAGCACATTTTACCAATTCCAAACCACATCAATCTTAATAACTACTATTCATTTTGTATTTAAT
>NW_015545953.1:0-217 GCF_001515605.1 Sinocyclocheilus anshuiensis | reverse complement strand
AAAAAAATCCTAAAAAATGACCCTCACTTAATTAGAATAACATGCTGAAGTATTGTGAAATACTGTATATTAAGACGAATGTTTCTAGGCTTTATGGACAGATAAGTTTTGAGGGACTCTTGAAGGACCAGCACAACATCCTCTCATACCACTGTTTGAAGAAATTATCTTACAGAATCTGGCAGTAAGTTTTAGGAGCTCATCTCCTATCCTGAAA
>NW_015545952.1:432-515 GCF_001515605.1 Sinocyclocheilus anshuiensis | reverse complement strand
GCAAAAACATGTAGAAACCTTTGAAGCTCCCCTGAGCGATCACAAATATGAAATGATGATCGGGTCAGTCGCACTGGTGCTCC
>NW_015545952.1:0-385 GCF_001515605.1 Sinocyclocheilus anshuiensis | reverse complement strand
AATATGTTTTCATAGTCGCACGCAGTAGTTTTCAGTCGCAAATGCGACTGAAATGGTCGCACTGTAGAGCCCTGCTAAATTGTTATGGATTATGGACTGATATTTTGAAGTTGAAGTTAAAATGTCTTGATGGATTTGTTTATTACAAACATACAGTTTTTTTTACTTCAATGTTAGTTGATGGAGTGGTGTGGTGTGGATTACTTGTGGATTATTGTGATGGTTTTTATCAGCTGTTTGGACTCCTATTCTGAGGCACCCATTCACTGCAGGGGATCCATTGGTGAGCAAGTGACGCAATCATTTGCATATCATTGCTATCTTGTTGATTATGATTGTGATCATTTGTAAGTCGCTTTGGATAAAAGTGTCTGCTAAATGATTA
>NW_015545951.1:0-506 GCF_001515605.1 Sinocyclocheilus anshuiensis | reverse complement strand
AACAGTTTAATTAAAAAATCTAAAATACAGTGTATAATGTAAGAACAACATGTTGGTTGTTCATTACTTTTAAAGAGGAGAGCAGTAAAACTGTAGTGCTGAATGGCATTTACAACATATTACTTCAAATGTACTAAAACTAAAATTATAAAAAAAATGTTTTAATTAATTGAAATAAAGCTGAAATAAAATATCAATATTTTTTTTTTAAATACAAAAAAATTGGCATGTAACTGAAAACAAGTTGAAGTTACTAAAACTGAAAAAAAAAAACTAATTAGAAATATGACATTTGGGTATGTTTTTTATTATTCAAAACTCTGCTGCATAATGCAAACTAATAGGAAAAAATATAGAAAGATAAGTAGTCCTACGTTTGGATTTTAAAATTTACATACAGATTTTTGCTACAGTGATACCATTAAAAACTTTATTTACAAAGTAATTTTCATACAAAAATTTAGTACCTTAGAGTGCCCTTCTAGTAAGAACTAAGTACAAGGAAA
>NW_015545950.1:0-677 GCF_001515605.1 Sinocyclocheilus anshuiensis | reverse complement strand
CCTCTTCTGTTGGTATGAAAAACAAACAAACAAATAAACAAATAATCGCATTGTGTCTCTCTTGTATTGAATGCCATATCCTCAGATTTACACCTTTCCTAAATTAATCTACCTGAACAAAAAAGCATGACAATACATATTACAAGAGTTTCTCAAAATCATCTCAAAGAAAATTCAAAAGCAAATTCTAAATTGTACCTGCACAATACTGAAAATCATCTCAAAGAAAATTCAAAAGCAAATTCTAAATTTTACCTGCACAATACTGCTCTGAGGTGGCCCACCAGTTTTATTATTGTTAACTAAAATTAAAACTATTAAAAATCTTTTCATTAATTAAAATAAAGCTGAAAAATGAAATATAAGTATTAGATGAAAAACGTAGAAATTAAAATTAGAAATGCTGCCTTTGCAGATAACTGAAATAAAATAAGTTGAAGAACTAAAATTACTATTACTAAAATAATAAAAATGACAAAAGTACATAGAACAATTAATACACTTGAATTTAAAAACTGAAAATATTGAAATAAAATCGAATTCAAAATATGATTAAATGCCATAATAGTACATAAATAACACTACAATAACACTGGGGTTGTCAAGTACACCTTTTTACTGTTAGAATACTCTATATCATTGCAAGTACCTATAAATTATTTTATTTTTGTCAAGTT
>NW_015545949.1:0-612 GCF_001515605.1 Sinocyclocheilus anshuiensis | reverse complement strand
ATTTGAATTTGACATGCGTTGAAGGAAAACCAAAGGATTATGGTCGGTATACATGGTAATTGGTTGTACACTAGACCCGATGTACACTTCAAAATGCTGAATTGCAAGCAACAACGCAAGAGCTTCCTTTTCTATGGCACTATAGTTCAGTTGATGTTTGAGAAATTTATTGGAAAAAAAACTAATCGGGTGTTCTATTCCAGCATCATCTGTCTGAATTAAAACTGCACCAGCTCCCGTTCCGCTGGCATCAACTTCCAACTTGAACGCTTTGTCGAAATGAGGGGCAGAAAGTACAGGAGCGCTACAGAGCAGAGTTTTCAATGCTTCGAAAGCAAACTGACATGCAGGTGTCCATTCGAAAGAAACCTCTTTACGGAGTAAACCTGTAAGAGGATTAGCCACATCTGAAAAGTTTCTACAGAAATTCCTATAGTAGCCAGTCATACCTAAAAAAACGCCTAAGCTCTCGCTTCGTCGTAGGTACTGGGAAATCCGAAATAACCTGGATTTTGGAACAGAGCGGTCGAACTTTTCCATTCCCAACCTCCTTTCCCAGGTAGCTTATGGTTGCACAAGCAAATTCGCATTTTGCCAAATTCAATGTGAGAT
>NW_015545948.1:248-540 GCF_001515605.1 Sinocyclocheilus anshuiensis | reverse complement strand
TTTGCTGGGATTTTGCCTGTGAAAATTATAAAGCAGAGAACTTTAACAGTTGAATTGTGAAACTTGAGACTTGAGAACGTCGTTTCAAAATTGTCTTCCATTTACCTTCCACTCTCTTGTGAAACCCTTCCCAGCTAAGAGGACTGATAGGCGTCCGCCAAAATTTGAACACGCATCTAGGAACGATCTAATTGGTGGACGGTGTCAATCTTAACAGCTAAAAAAAAAAAAACAATACTGTCATTTTTATTGTTTTTCCTTCACCCGGAGGAATTTTAATAACAATCACAGT
>NW_015545948.1:0-204 GCF_001515605.1 Sinocyclocheilus anshuiensis | reverse complement strand
TAATAACAATCACAGTCCTGGTATTTAGAAATCCCCATTTCCAAACACCGGTTTAGAAGCATCCCTCTAAATCAAACTTAACAAAAAAGGAAAAGAGAAGAAAATTTAAGCATACTCATTCTGCTACCAGAAAGTGGTATTTTGTTGTTTTATCTTTCACTCTCATTTTACCATTAACTTTCTTTCCTTACAAAAAAAAAAAAA
>NW_015545947.1:0-560 GCF_001515605.1 Sinocyclocheilus anshuiensis | reverse complement strand
AGGTAGCACAGCTAGAGAATGGAGGGAGAAAAGAAAAATAACAAAGAAAGCGAGGAACAGAACTAATAATTGGCTGCTTCCAATTGTCCTGTAAGAGAAAGGGTTTTCTTTTTGTAAGGAAAGAAAGTTAATGGTAAGATGCGAGTGAAAGAAAACAACAAAATACCCTTTTCTGGTAGCAGAATGAGTATAATTAAATTCTCTTCTCTTTTCCCTTTTGGTTAAGAATGGGAATTTCTTAATACCAGGACTGTGATTGTTATTAAAATTCTTCCGGGTGAAGGAAAAACAACCGGCGTTTGGGAATGGGGATTTCTTAATACCACAAACCACAGGACTGTGATTGTTATTAAAATTCCTCCGGGTGAAGGAAAAACAATAAAAATGACAGTATTGGGTTTTTAGCTGTTAAGATTGACATCGTCCACCAATTAGATCGTTCCTAGATGTGTGTTCAATTTTTGGCGGACGCCTATCAGTCTTCTTAGCTGGGTAGGGTTTCGCAAGAGAGTGGGAGGTAAATGGAAGACAATTTTGAACCAACGTTCTCAAGTTTCACA
>NW_015545946.1:0-1546 GCF_001515605.1 Sinocyclocheilus anshuiensis | reverse complement strand
GGCTATATCTCTGCAACGCTTTAGCATATTCAGACCAAACTTGGTACTTGGTAGATGTTGATCTCTGTACAATGTACAAATTGGTTTGGTTAGTAACTTCTAAAGATGGTAAACAACAAAGTAAACAACATAAGGCATTTTTTCGCAGCAAACATCTGTATTATGTTATATTTTTCTCTGCCTTGAAGCTTAAAATATTTGTATTTTTATTAGGTGCTTTATGGTTGATAAAGACCAGGCTGAAATCAATGCCATCCGTAAGGTATTCAACGAGTCAGACGTTCTCCTTTGTTGGTACCATGTAACACAAGTAAATACTAAGTTAAGATAGAATGGCTTTGATTTTTGCTTTTTTGATTAAAATTGAATATTACTCTATTATTATCATATTAATATGAGTTGAAATTTATATCACAAAACAGTTTTAGCATTTACTGCAGTTATTCTTTAGTTATTTACCTTCAGTGACTAATGAATCAGTGGATAGAAAATAGGTTCATTTCGCATTGCAACATAATGTAGATACAACTGAGAATACAACTATAAAATGACGTAGTTATCTGGATATTAAACCTCAATGTGGGTTCATGTCAGTCTGCCAGTCATCAATGCAGTTTAAAATATAATTCCTGATGACGTCACAAGTTTGTCTCTTAATTCTGTTTTTATTTATTTATAAAATAATTTTTTTTGGCTAAATTTTCCTGGGCAATAGCAATAACATATTTGACTTTTTTATTTGGTTTGAGTAAGCCTTAACTGTAGAAAATTGTTGCCATCAATTGATCTTAATAATTCTAGCCAAATGTGTCAGGCCAATGGAAGTTCTCACAAGTTTAAATAAATGACTTTACATTTCCCCACCATTTATTACACACAGGCAGTAACTCGTTGGCTGTCAAGATCTGAATCTGGTGTGAGTGGACCTGAAAAAGCAGATTCAAGATCGCACATCATGCAGTTTATGTCAGAGCTGAAATCCTGTTCAAAGGTGTGTTGCTATTTCATTTGTCTTATAGTACAATTGTATCTTGTAGTGTGACGTTCATGAAACTTTGGTAACAAGCTTGTAACAACATGCAGTTTTATAATGTCTAAAAATTGTATTAATGAAAGTTATTATAAAATGTTAACCCACATACATTATATGTGTATGTGTATGTGTATATATATATATATACTCGTCTGTTTTCTTGGTTTCTGATCTTTGCCTGTTTTCCTGGATTTATCCCTCTAGTCTTGCCCTTGTTATTCTGTTCGCCGATCGTTGACCTACGCTAGCCCTAGGATTATTCTTGTGTCTTGCCCGCCATATCCCTGTTTGCCACTGTTCGACCCTGCCTGTGTTTCTGACCTCCTCTGCTTTTAATAAAGCTTGCACATGGATCCACACGTCTCACGTCTTGTTAGCCCCGTAACAGAATACTCAGCCATACAAGGACCCAGCAGCTTTTCGGAGGAACATTGGCCAGGTATGGGCACGGCAAGGATTTTGTTAGCTCCGCGATCGCTGGAGAACTATGTTCGTGAATTTTTAGCCATAGCA
>NW_015545945.1:0-932 GCF_001515605.1 Sinocyclocheilus anshuiensis | reverse complement strand
CGAGACCACCTCGTTCAGGCGATCTCGGACCAATTGTTTTGGTGCAGATCCGAGCGCGATTGCCGTGTACACATATGCTCAAACGAACTGAGCTAAGGGGGGAAATGCGCCAGGTTCCGACACAATGGACCAGGTGTGAAAGCACCCTAAGTATACAAGCACACCGCTCCGCTGAGAACTCCACTTACCGGCAGCCGCGGACATTATGAAGGCATCCTGGTAGTGCGCTACATTAAAGGTGTCTGAACATGAGGGATAGTCCCTGATGAGATCGTCAGGTGAAAGGTCATCATCATGTGGATAATTTTATTTACGACTAAATTATTATTAATTCATTTTACTAATAGTTAGATTGGACAGACCTTCACAAAATGGCGTTTAATTACAAAAAAAAAATTGCTTTGACAAAACGGCACTTTGGGCATCAAGCGGAAAAGGGGCAGGTGCTCAAGCACCCATCGCACCCCCCTCTGCACGTGCCTGATCGGCTGTAAGGAGATGGTGATTCTGACACCTCTACCGAACTGTAATGGTCAACATACTGCACACGACGAGAAGAACCAGGTATGCTTGAGACATCTTGTGACATTTAGATATCTTTGGTCTATGTTGTGTGAAAATATTAATCTTTATTCTCACATGGGCAGACAGTTCAAACTGTGCACACACTCATCCTTATCATGTTTTATATTTATTCTTATTGAATAATTCTAATCATCTTTGTCATTTTGAATGCAATGGCCAATCAGAGGCGTTCAGATGAGTCATCGCTGAAACTTATTAGTTTTGAGTGTGCGCGGGGTCGCCGACTGAATTCCGGATGCGCAGATGTATGTACAAAGTAAGTAAGAGATTCATTTCACAGTTTAGACAGCTTAAGTGATTATATTATAACGATAGTTTTGTTTTTTTGAGAGTGCTTAAACTCGTGA
>NW_015545944.1:0-542 GCF_001515605.1 Sinocyclocheilus anshuiensis | reverse complement strand
TGTTTCCAAATGCAATGACTTCAGTTTTTTCCTTGTTTACCTGAAGAAATTTCTGGCACATCCAACTGTTAATTACATCAATGCATTGGCAGAGGGAGTCAATGGGGCTGTAGTCATTTGGCTATAAGGCTAGATAAATCTGGGTATCATCAGCATAGCTGTGATAGGCAATTTGGTTCTTTCTCATTATTTGACTAACCAGACTGAAAATTTTCCAGGTTTCCATTTGAGTTTAAGTATTTGTTCAGCTGATTAAAGACTACCTTTTCAATAATCTTGCCTATAAAAGGAAGATTTTATATTGGTCTATAATTGCTCAATATGGTGTTATCAAGATAGCTCTTTTTCAGAAGGGGTTTAACAACTGCAGTTTTCAGGGAGTTTGGAAATGTCCCAGAAAGAAGTAAGGCGTTCACCACTTCTAAGATATCTGCTTCTAAACAGTTAAGCACCCTTTTGAAAAAATTATGTGGGAAGTGTGTCAAGATAGCAGGTTGATGATTTACAGTGGGTACGGAAAGTATTCAGACCCCCTTAAATTT
>NW_015545943.1:0-446 GCF_001515605.1 Sinocyclocheilus anshuiensis | reverse complement strand
TGGTGTAGTTCATGTCATGCCAGTTACTCCAGAACCAGCTCACGTCAGGCCTGCTACTCCAGGACCTGCTCAGACCATGCCAGATAAGTCAAAGTTTACTCATGTATTATCTACCAAGTCAAAGCCTGATCACATCCTGTCTGCCAAGCCAGAGGTTGTTAACATCATGCTGACCACAACCACAAAGGAGTCTCTTCACAAGATGGCCGCCACGCCTGAGTCCCCGGCCAAGATGGCCGCCACGCCTGAGTCGGACGGTGAGCTTGGGCCAAGACCGAAGGGACTGATAGATAGTGTGATGGACCCACCTCTGATGTCAGTGCGAACGGCAGGCATCCCGGTGACATCGGCACTCTCAAGCCCCGCCATCTTTGAGGTCATGCCACACTCTGCTGCCCTTACGGTAATGGCGGTCGCCATTTTGAGTGTGTGGGCTGCACACTGCG
>NW_015545942.1:0-626 GCF_001515605.1 Sinocyclocheilus anshuiensis | reverse complement strand
CGCTCGAAGACCCCCGCGCTTCAGCGGCGTGGTCCCCACCTCAGTGCAGAGCAAGGACGCTCACGTCCTGTGCTCAGAGGTGATGAATTTGCAGGCAAAAGGAGCCGTGGAAAAGGTTCCTCCAGCCCAGATCGAGTCAGGCTTTTACAGCCGTTACTTCCTTGTCCCCAAAAGAGATGGTGGCCTCTGACCCATCCTCGATCTCAGACACCTGAATCGTGCCCTCATAAGGAGTTAGTTCAGGATGATTACACTGAAACAGATCCTCGCGCAAATTCGCTCGAGAGACTGGTTCTTTTCCCTGGACCTGAAGGATGCATACTTTCACATCCAGATAGCCCCTCTCTGGACCTGAAGGATGCATACTTTCACATCCAGAAAGCCCATCGTCACAGGCCATTCTTGAGATTCGCCTTCGAGGGAGTGGCTTATCAATATACGGTCCTTCCCTTCAGGCTGTCCCTGGCCCCCTGCACTTTTACAAAGTGCATGGATGCGGCTCTCTACCCTCTAAGACAGATAGGAATCCGTATTATCAATTACCTCGATGACTGGCTTGTTGGATGGAACAGGGCGTGGCATTGGGGATGGTTCACAGAAGGACAGTTGTCACGACAGACGCCTCC
>NW_015545941.1:0-533 GCF_001515605.1 Sinocyclocheilus anshuiensis | reverse complement strand
ATGGTTTCCTTAACATATGAGCTTGCTGTTATCACAACTTACTAAAAAATATATTTAAATACTCTCATTAACGGTTCATCCGCAAACTAACCGATTTGACCCAGTGTAACGTTATCTATTATAATTTAGAGCGATTTTTTATTACAGCAGAGAATGAAAAAAACGGCTAAATTCAATCTGTTCATCATATAAAGCGATCAAGTGTCTTTATGAGTCTCTTTATGATCGAGTCCTCTTTGTTTTTAAGCGACAGAGTGGTATTTATGTAGACTGTCAATGGAGGGACAGAAATCTCTCAGATTTCATTCAAAATATCTTCATTTGTGTTCCGTTCATTGAAAGTATCTTCTTTTGGGTTTGGAACGACATAAGGGTGAGTAAATGATGGCCATTTCTTCCTTTTTCAACTCTTTACATATGTTTGTATCACTGTTCGCATAGATCTCTCAGATCGCTAGCAGCTGCGCGCTCGACGGGTCACGTGACACGCCAGTTCCCTTTCATGGGAACTTCGAACTGCGTCCTCTAGGGGT
>NW_015545940.1:0-549 GCF_001515605.1 Sinocyclocheilus anshuiensis | reverse complement strand
AGGATGACTGTGTGGGGAATTCGAGCTTCCCAGGACAAATTGAGGCATATTAAACGATCATTATTTTACACAGGGACGTAGGGTAATTTCAGCATGTACAGGGGTCAGTCAGTAATTTGATTTCCGTCCGAAATTTAAATCTGTTGATTTTTTTTTTAATGGCTTGTTTAGTATGCATGACCCTTGATAGCCAGAAGGGGGCGATGTTTCGTTACTTTTAAAGAACGGTTTTGGGGGGCTGGGTTCAGTGTAATAGGAAAAGTTTATTATTATCATTATAAAAATTTTATTTAACATGGACATCACAGTTACATTGGACAAACCATATGCACTTGCTTAAGTGTTTTAGCACACATGCTAATTTTCAACACCAGTCCACGGGAGGCTTTTCAGAAAGCAAAAAAAAAAAAGAGTAAATTAATAAAATAAAACCAATAACAATACTAATAATGATAATAACAACAATGTTAACAATAAAAGTAACAATAACAATACTATAAATAAAAAAAATAAAAAAAGGGAAAAATAAAAAAAATATACCATAAAATT
>NW_015545939.1:0-1283 GCF_001515605.1 Sinocyclocheilus anshuiensis | reverse complement strand
TTCATAATGTGACTTGTTTCACATACTATTAACAGGTATTAGGCACAAAAGTCATTGAATAATGTATTCCAAACACTAAAATATTAAAAACAGTAGGAAGTATACAGTATAACACTGTACTGTACTGAGTAAGCAGCAAGCATTTAATTCTGAACAAATCTACATTCTCTCAACTAGATATGTGATCATAACAGAGTGAGTTTATGAGGACAATGATATTCAACTCACCCGTCACAGAGAGAGAAACAGCAGAGCTTGATTGTGATGAGTTTGGTCTCTCATCTCTCTGTCCTCTACACGTGTACTGATCCTGATCAGCTGTAATCACTCGTCTGATAGTGAGAGTGTCTCTGTTTACAGTGTAACGATCAGACGTCTGTAACTTTACACTGTCTGTGCCTTTATACCACTTATATCTCCACTCAGGTGTCCAGTCATATGTCCAGCCATGAGTCCTGTCAATTCTCTGTCTCCAGTTACTGAAAGACTCAATCTCACACTTCAGATTGACTGTCTCTCCAGTGAACACAGGACTGTCTGGTGTCACAGTCAGTGTAGATCTGGGTAAATCTGTGAAGAAAGAAGAAAACAGACTCTGAACTGAATATCTGACTTCATGTAGTTGATACAGATATGAGTAAAATTTGCTACATTATGATAAAAGTTGAAATAATAATAGAAAAAAGTTGTATTCATTTATTTGTTTTGTCATTTTAATTGGATTTTGAAATGAGAAAGTTGTTGAAACATTGAACTGTTTCTGTTCTGGCCGGTTGGTGGGACTCTTCAGTCCAGCCTGGTCTCATGTTTATAGGTAGGTATTAATACGTAACATTTACAAGCACAAAACGTACACTTTTGTACGTTTTTATTAATGCTAAAACGTACAATTTAGACGTATTTCGATGTTTAAAATGTACAAATCGCTACGTATTTTTAGCTAAAAAACGTAAAAATATGTACGTAACTTTTATATCATTAAGATATTCATATCAGTACATTTTTATCATTTTATCAATAAGCGATTTAGATTTTTAGACCCCTTAACCTACCCATCTGTAATCACTCGACTGATAGTGAGAGTGTCTCTGTTTACAGTGTAACGCTCAGACGTCTGTGACTTTACACTGTCTCTGCCTTTATACAACTCATATCTCCAGTTACTGTGATCAGAATTTATCACGCACGTCAGATTGACTGTCTCTCCAGTGAATACAGGACTGCCTGAAGTCACAGTCAGTGAAGATCTGGGTAAATCTGTGAAGAAAGACAAAAATATAGTG
>NW_015545938.1:0-842 GCF_001515605.1 Sinocyclocheilus anshuiensis | reverse complement strand
CACTCCGGCTCATAGAAAGGCAAGGTCAGAACAGGGGCTGAAAGTGCAAAGGCACATCTGTGTGATGGACACGGCACCATGCCCATCTCAGGACTCTGCTGTGTAACCAGTGCTGAAGCGCTCTCATATTGCTGTGGATAAAAGTCTTCTCTGTAATGCAAAATAATGCTCAGGAGGCAGAGTTGCAGAAGTCAAAATTAGACTTTATTGCAAGAAGACAACAAAGCCGAGATGCCTGCAGAACATCTGAATCTATCTTTGTCCGGACCACCATCTTTGTACAATTTTGTTATTTCCATTTTTTTTCCCCAGCTAGTGAACAATAAAAACATCAATTTAAAAAATAATCCTAAAGTGCATTATATATACAATATAGTTATAATTATAGTATTCTATCTTGGTGTGAATGGCCCTTAAATAATGACAGAACTTTATTTTTTGGAACTTTTTTTTTAATTAAATTTAATGAACATTTTATACAGGAAAGTAGAAAGCAGGGAGAATAACTTTTCTCATTGCAAAGACTAGGCAGGGAGGCACTTATCTGAATGAAAAACGATCAGCAGCCATATAAAGTACAGTAACATGTATCATGCAGTTAATCCAGCTTACTGAAGAGGTTTCTATATTTGCATTCAGTGATATCAGGAGTTCAGACTGTGAGAGAGAGTATGTGTCTGCTTGTGCTTACTCAGCTGTTTAACTTCAGAGTAAAGCTAGCTGAAGTTTAAGCTACATTCACTTCTATTTTTAACTGCATACCAATCCTGAACAGTAAAATCTGCTAAGATGTTCAGTTGTTTGTCAGTATATTGTAATCAGTATGATCCCAACATGTAATC
>NW_015545937.1:536-942 GCF_001515605.1 Sinocyclocheilus anshuiensis | reverse complement strand
ACAGTTGCTGGGCCCTCACTACTTCCATATATGAAAAAAATAAAAAAAAACACTATTAACACTATTGGAGTCAGTTGGGACCAGAAACTGGTTACGATCATTCTTCAAACTACCTTCTTTTATGTTGAGGAGGAAAAGGAAATTCATAGAGGTTTAGAACAATTTGAGGTTAAGTACATGATGACAGTATCTTCATTTTTGGGTGAATATCCTTTTAAGATCTCATCATATATCTGATCATATAGGATCTCATATAGCTTAACACATGCTTTATCTTTAACTATTAACATTCATTTAAGACACAAAGGATACTCGCAAAGACGGGCATTTTGACACGTAACTATGTGTATTTGACCGTTTAAGCACAAGGAGCGAAAGTTTAGTCAGTAATACGAGCAGGTGTATC
>NW_015545937.1:0-388 GCF_001515605.1 Sinocyclocheilus anshuiensis | reverse complement strand
TGTTGTAGTAAGGTGAACTTAAAATGATTGCATTTTCTATCCCAGCATGCTTTGCATCAGACAACAAGGAAAATAAATGTAGAAATTAAGTGTTATTTTGTGTGTTTTTACACAAGATTAACATAGAGAGACATAAGTTAGTACTTAAATGTTGTGTTATGTTAGGATTTACATAGGTTTCTGTTATGTTGGTTTTGTAGTGTTACCGTTGTGGTGAAGAGTAGAGCCTGTGGTTAGGTTGAGGATGGACTACAAAACTTTTAAACTATTTATACTGTATATTGTTTGACTATTAACGTGCAAGTATTGTGAGTTTTTTAGGTAACTACATTAGTACGTGCTGGTGTGCTGTTACTAGCTAGCACTTAACTATAAAGATCTGAATGAA
>NW_015545936.1:932-1682 GCF_001515605.1 Sinocyclocheilus anshuiensis | reverse complement strand
CCTCCTAAACGGCAACGCACTGGAATGGGCCCGAGCAATATGGAAAGCTGATCTCCTAAACGGCAACACACTGGAATGGGCCCGAGCAATATGGAACGCTGGTAGTGCCATAATTAATTCCTATGATGCTTTCAAAAATCATTTCAAGGAAGTGTTTGGCTCCACGACGGGAGAGCTTTCTGTGTCCGACCAACTTCTGCGCCTGCGTCAAGGCTCCTCCACCACCAGGGAGTACACACTACAATTTCGCACACTAGCGGCGACTAGTGGCTGGAATGAGGCGGCCCTCCTCAGTGCCTACCGTCAAGGTCTGGACCCTCCCCTTCATGCTCAAATGGCCATCTACGATGACAGAATCGGACTAGAACGCTTACTACAACGAGCCACTCGCATCTCGCAACGGTTGTCAGCCTGCCAGCACCACGAAGCCGCCCACCAGCCCTTCGCGTCCACCAGTGGTCCCTCTGTACCAGAGCCCATGCAACTGGATTCCACCCGACTCACTCGCGCCAAGCGTGCTCGCCGCTTAGCGGCCGGACTCTGCCTGTACTGTGGTGCTCCAGGACATTTCATCAGCTTCTGCCCAGTCAAACCCCCACGCCCGGCGGTGAGTACCCTCCAAATAGAACCAGAAATATCGACATTATCCCTGCTGCCAGTGCAACTGCTAACCAAAAACCTCTCAGTGTCAGTTTCAGCCGTCATCGACTCGGGCTGTTCGGGCAATTTCATATCCTGTGACCTCCTAAA
>NW_015545936.1:0-831 GCF_001515605.1 Sinocyclocheilus anshuiensis | reverse complement strand
GTCTACAAGTGGATCTGTTTATAGAGATGCAGCCGCAGAAGTTCACAACGGAACGTTCGACGGTAGCCTTCTTAATTTCCCTCCTAAACGGCAATGCGCTGGAATGGGCCCGAGCGATATGGAACGGTAACAGTGCCATGATTAATTCATATGATACTTTCAAAAATCGCCGCTTAGCGGCCGGACTCTGCCTTTACTGTGGTGCTCCAGGACATTTCATCAGCTTCTGCCCAGTCAAACCCCCACGCCCGGCGGTGAGTCCCCTCCAAATAGAACCAGAAATATCGACATTATCCCTGCTGCCAGTGCAACTGCTAACCCAAAACCAGGAGGCTCTTAAGCAAGGTTTCATCCGCCCATCTACCTCCCCGGCAGCCTCGAGCTTCTTCTTTGTGAGCAAGAAGGACGGGGGCTTGAGTCCGTGCATCAACTATCGCATGCTGAACTCTCAGACGGTGAAACTGCCATACCCACTTCCCCTGGTCCCAGCCGCCTTGGAGGAACTCCGTGGAGCTCGCGTCTTCTCCAAACTGGACCTGCGGAGCGCATACAACCTCGTTCGCATCAGGGAGGGCGACGAGTGGAAGACGGCGTTCATTACCCCCGCAGGCCACTATGAATATCGGGTCATGCCGTATGGCCTGTCAAACTCCCCGTCCGTCTTCCAAAGCTTCATGAACGAGGTGTTCCGGGAGTTCCTCAATAAGTTCGTGATTGTCTACATTGATGATATTCTCATATACTCCCGGAACCTGGCCGAACATCGCCACCACGTTACGCAGGTTTTTCAGAAGCTACGTCAACATCAGCTGTACCTGAAATTGGAGAAGT
>NW_015545935.1:819-930 GCF_001515605.1 Sinocyclocheilus anshuiensis | reverse complement strand
AGTGGAGAACCTTCCCAGGAGTGGCCGGCCGACCAAAATTACCACCAAAATTGGTGGTAGTGTGATGGTCTGGGGCTGTTTTGCTGCTTCAGGACCTGGAAGACTTGCTGT
>NW_015545935.1:0-743 GCF_001515605.1 Sinocyclocheilus anshuiensis | reverse complement strand
TGTGCACTTTGGATGGGTTAAATGCAGAGCACTAATTCCAAGTATGGGTCACCATACTTGGCCACATGTCACGTCAAAACAAAAACAAAACAAAAAAACTAAACAAAAAAAATACACCAGCAAGTCCACCTCTGAATGGCTGAAGAAAAACAAAATGAAGACTTTGGAGTGGCCTAGTCAAAGTCCTGACCTGAATCCTATTGAGATGCTGTGGCATGACCTTAAAAAGGCGGTTCATGCTCGAAAACCCTCCAATGTGGCTGAATTCAAACAATTCTGCAAAGAAGAGTGGGCCAAAATTCCTCCACAGCGATGTGAAAGACTCATTGGCAGTTATCGCAAACACTTGATTGCAGTTGTTGCTGCAAAGGGTGGCACAACAAGTTATTAGATTTAGGGGGCAATTACTTTTTCACATAGTGCCAGGCAGGTTTGGACAGCTTTTTTTCCCCTTAATAAATGAAATCATTTCAAAACTGCATTTTGTATTTACTTGGGTTATCTTTGTGTATTATTAAAATTAGTTTGATGATCTGAATCATTCAAGTGTGACAAACATGCAAAAAAAATAAGAAATCAGGAAGGGGGCCAACACTTTTTCACACCACTGTATTGTTACATCCCTACTGCGTATATTAAATACAACAGCTCATGTAAATGTAATTTGATCAAAACTCTCATATCTAAGAGTTGCAGGCCCTGTTTAAAGGGGTCATATGATGTTGCTAAAAAGAACATTATTT
>NW_015545934.1:0-565 GCF_001515605.1 Sinocyclocheilus anshuiensis | reverse complement strand
TATTGAGAAAGGGCTGTGAATACTTATGCACATGTGATTTTTTTTGTTTTTTGCTTCAACAAAGTATTGAGTTTAATACTTATGCACATGTGATTTTTATTTTTGTTCTTTTTTTAATTTGCAAAGATTTCAAACAAACTTCTTTCACGTTGTCATTATGGTGTATTGTTTGTAGAATTGAGGAAAATAATTTAATCCATTTTGGAATAAGGCTGTAACATGCTGTGAAAACTTTCCGGATGCACTGTATAAAGTGCTCCAGTGGTTAAGAGAATGTTTTTCCTTTGTCGTCTTGAAACATTGTGCCAATGTTTTGAGAATATTATATTGTCACCTCAACAACATCCTCAAAATATACTTAAAATGTTGCAGATTAAATTTTCTAGCTTTGTCACATTACAAGAACGTTTTATAAAAACATTACACAGTCTCAGTGATGTTCCTATGACGTTCTCCTAATGTGGCTGAGAGAACGTTCTTCCTTTGTTATCCTGAAACATTGTGTCTGTGTTTTATTGACAACATTACATAATCTGTTACCTCAACAACATCCACAAAACATCTT
>NW_015545933.1:1359-1617 GCF_001515605.1 Sinocyclocheilus anshuiensis | reverse complement strand
TGTTAAAGAGAGAACATCATCCTCCAGCGGCTGTCTCTCGCCTGCCGCCGATGAGCGCAAGAAGGAAAGCCCCTCTCTAAACTCATCGGCCAGGTCCACCTGAGATCCCCACGAGCTCATTCTCCTCCGTGCCTCAGCAGCAGCGGGTCCTGAACCGCGGGGAGCAGATGGCTGCCCCTCTTTACTTGAAAAGAGAGACAAACGAGAACGGAGCTTTTTCATTGGAAAAAACTCGCAATGCGCGCAGATTGCCTCCTC
>NW_015545933.1:0-306 GCF_001515605.1 Sinocyclocheilus anshuiensis | reverse complement strand
TGGAAGTGATCTGTTAATTCTGCTAAACTTTAATTAAAACTGAAACTAAACTATATAAAAACTAAATAAAAATGTTCACAAAATAAAAACTAAACTAAAACTAACAACATTATTAATTAAACTAATAAAAACTAAACAGAATTTTATAGCAAATTTGAAAATGATATACAAAAAAAGAATAAAAAAATTAAAAACTATAATAACCTTGGTATGGAGTGTATCGACAAACCACACTACAGGCTCATCTGGCTACAGAATCATCCTGATCTTCTTGCAATATTTCCTTAAGTACTCAGACCAAGACAA
>NW_015545932.1:1120-1889 GCF_001515605.1 Sinocyclocheilus anshuiensis | reverse complement strand
TGTGCAAGTCCAGAACAGAGATGAGTTGCTTGCAATAAGACAAAATGTTTTCGGTTGCCGATCGCGTAAGCTCCAGGGGAAGCTCCTTAAGTTCGGTGAGTAGTGAGGCCAGCAGGGGGTGCTCACCCTGTGGTCTGTGTGGGTCCTAATGCCCCAGTGTAGTGACGGGGACACTATACTGTCAACAAGCACCGTCCTTCGGATGAGACGTTAAACAGATCCTGACTCTCTGTGGTCATTAAAAATCCCAGCATAGGATCTTAATTGGCAGCTCCTTGCCGGAACGACAATCAGATCCACTCAGCACCACCTCGGCGTGGGCACGGCCCAAACACAGCACGCAGTCTTCGTCCAGGTCTGGGAACTAGATGGGCCCGACACACCTCCAGCATTCACAAAGTGACATCTTCTTGCTGAATCGCAGGAGGGGATCGCTTCTTGCGTCGTCCGGTCTTCTCGCATCTTCTTATCGTGAAGTAGGCTTCAATTGCAAAGTGAATGAGAAAGATTCTGAGATTATACGTTCGTTGTCAACGTATATAGCGGGTGGCCCAGCGCACAGCTCGAATGGCCAAATGCCATTAGTTATAGCAGGATTCAATCAGGCTTCAGCATTTCAGAGAAAAGGAGTTTTCCCCAGGTGGCTTTTCAGCCCAGTGTTGAGAGACCAACTCAAAAGGTAACAAATAAGGTTCACTAGCTAAAAGTTACAGTTTAGTTATTACAATAATAAAAAACAACAACTATAGATCGGCTTTGGCATAGGATG
>NW_015545932.1:0-1058 GCF_001515605.1 Sinocyclocheilus anshuiensis | reverse complement strand
AAAAAAAAAAAAAAACGCGATTTAAAAGGGCAGGTAGTTGTTTTGAGATGGTTTTCCTCTGATTTGAATTTTTTGCTTTATTTAAGTGGTCTACCATCAGAAACAAATGCATATTAATCACATACTTAAAGCTGCAAGTCAGTATTGGTATTGTTCACCCTGTGCATGTCAAGCACATTGTCTGGGTCAGACGTCTGCTATGTCCGCTTCTTCTCAGAGGCGGACAGTAGTGAAGTATTTTTACTCCGCTGTAAAAGTACTTTTCAGGTGTCTGTACTTTATCAGAGTGTTTTTCTTTAGAAAACTTTACTTCACAACATTCCAAAGCATAATATTGTACTTTTTTAGAAAATTTTACTTCACGACATTCCAAAGCATAATATTGTTAAGTAAAGTAATACTTTTTACTGCACTACATTTCATAATAAATATAATTTAATACTTAATTACATTAGAAATCTATTACTTTCTTACTTTTACTCAAGTAAAAGTATTTCAAAGATTTACTTGAGTACAAGAAAGTACTAAATTTTTAATGTTCTTAAGTATTAAAGGTAAAATGAACAACAACTTTTATTTATGAAATGAAGTGCAGTAAAAAGTATGACATTATGCTTTGGAATGTAGTGAAGTACAGGGATTAAAGTTCTCCGTCACTACGACGGATTTCCGTTAATTGGAAAAAATGAGGGGGAAAGAAACATTTAGCGCATTGTTGTTGTTGTTGATGTTGTTCTGCCGGCACACCAAAAATCATCCCCGCCACGGCTGCAGCTTCTCAGTGACAACATAGGGATGCCGCTCGTATTGTTCACAGTCGGGTTATTAGCAGAGAACACAGAACAGAACTTGAATTTTGGCACGGGGTTTCGGCTATTAATAACAATTCTACTCATTCCCGCAGGTTCCGCGCTTATAACACAATGACAGATGAAGGAACGTATCATTTGTACGTGCTTTCGAGTCTTGAGAACTCACTCGCACGCTCTCATTTTCTGTGGGCCCACAGATCTCGATAAGGAGAGTGACAACTTTTAATAGTTATTAAGGGAGTTTGC
>NW_015545931.1:0-543 GCF_001515605.1 Sinocyclocheilus anshuiensis | reverse complement strand
TATATATAAAATTATTTAATTTACAAGTGTCTGTGATTTTTTTTTCCCCATGTAAGCTATAGCATCAAAACATACTCATTTTTTATGGCATCAATTACTGCTTTCTTTAATCAGAAACAGTCTAAATGTTATTTGTGTAAGCTATTTTACTTATAATTTAATTATAACTAGGCCAACGGCGCCCCCTACAGATTAAAACTCCTTACCGAACGGGAGGCTGCCGCTGCTGCCACTGCACGTGCTATTACTGTTTACTCTATCACACACCAAACGTGCTTTCTCAGTTTAAATGCAGAGATCCAAAAGAGTGAATCTAATCATCATTCAGACAAAACTTTGCTTCAAGAATGAGCCATTCTGCTGACGTGATCTAATCACTAGCACACCCTGAGCACATGTGAGCTAATGTATTCATCTTATCGGCAAGACATATCGGCATAATTTTTCATATTTGATATCAGTCCGATAATATCGTGCATCCCTAAAAAATATTACTCCGTTTACCCTTACACCAAATAAAAATAAAAAATTCAATGAAATTTC
>NW_015545930.1:0-3928 GCF_001515605.1 Sinocyclocheilus anshuiensis | reverse complement strand
CTCCTTTGCTACACCATTTCAGTTCAAAAGAAAGAAGATCATCCATTTCCTTTGAAAATGTTTCATTAAAACAACCAAAAAGACTCCTTAATACCACAAATAAAGGATTTAACTTGGAATACTCCATACTCAACAAAAGCATGCAAAACTGTCTCTTTTAAAACAAAAAGGACATTCAGAACTCACTTCAGGGTTTAAAACATGAAGAATTCTCCATTGTATATCTCCTATTCTCTTTAGTAATGGTGGGTTATACAGTACTCTCCATTCAGGTTTAACATCCTCATCTATTTTGAGGAATGAATGCTATGGAGTATCTACTTTGATGTTCAAAAACTTCTTCTTTGTACAAAATTTTCCCAGTTTCTGAAAAAAATCCAAACACAAAGATTTACCAACTTTTAAAAAACATCCCATACAATCATCTAGTTTGGGAAATAAAAATATAGCTGGAAAACAATTTTCAACATTAGGAGCCTTTACTCCTTTACAAAAATCTGTTAATGATTTTCTCTCTTCAGTTACTAGAGCAGACCGCCACTTTGTCAGTAATTGATCAACTTTGAGCAACTTGCTCAGTGTTCATAAGATTAGGTCCAGCCACCTTTACCAAATGACTTAAAGTGGTGGTCTTAGATTTGCAAAGCAGATTACTCAGTCCAGGAAAAGTGTGGTCACCAGCAGAAATGTCTAAATGGGCTCCATGTATTATGGGTTCATTTAACAACCAGAAGAGAGAGTCCATAGATGGTGCCCTTTGATGATTAAAAAGACTACAAACTCTAAAAAGGTTGCAAAAAAAATGGGTACGTTGGCAAAGTCCAGCTTTAGGGGGTCCATAAAGAAGAGAGCTTTGTCCAACTGAAGACCTCCCAGAGACAGAAGTCTCTGTATGAATTGCAGACGAAAAGCCGCTGTCCTGCTTTGCAGGTTTACTAACCCCTGTCCACCTTCTTCTTTAGGCAAATACACAATACTTTGCTTAACCCAGTGTAATTTATCCCCCCCAAAAAATCAGTTAGTAAAGCTTGAACTTCTGCTAACAATTTTGGAGGTGGATCAATACAGGCTAATTTATGCCAGAGAGATGAAGCAACTAAATTATTTATAATTAAAATATGCCCCTTATAAGACATATTTGGAGCCAACCACTTCCATTTAGCTAAACGACCTTTAAGTTTTTCAACAACTCCATCCCAATTTTTCTTTACTGTGATCTCATTTCCTAAAAAAACACCCAAGTATTTAAAACCTTCTGTATTCCAACGTAAACCTTCAGGAAATCTTAGCCTCCCACTTTCCACACATTAAAGCTTCACTTTTGTTCCAGTTTACTTTAGCAGAGGATAAAACTTTAAAATCATCAAGTAACCTTAATAAAATCTCTATATCTTTTTGATTATTGATCATTACAATCACATCATCAGCATAAGCTGATAAATTAACATTACAGTTAAAACCAGGTATAAGCACACCATTCAAATTCAATCTTATCTGCTGCAATAGAGGTCCTATGACTATTGAGTAGAGCCTTCCTGACAAAGAACACCCTTGTCTGACACCTCTACCAACCTTGCAAGGAGTGCATAAGCCACCGTTCACTTTCAGCAGACTCTCAACATCAGTGTACAGGACTCTGATCTTACTCACAAACTCTTGACAAAAAACAAATGCTTCTAAAGTTTTCCACATGTAATTGTGTTCAACCCGATCAAATGCTTTCTCTTGATCTAGAGATATCAGAGCACAATCCAAATTAAATAACTTAGAGACATCTAGAAAATCCCGCAATAAAGAAATATTATCAAAAATAGACCTACCAAGTATGCAATAGCTCTGTTCCGGGTGAATGACTTGTTCCATTATCTCTGTTAGTCTGTTTGCCAATGTTTTGAGAGCAGCTTGTAGTCTGTACACAGAAGGGACACAGGACGCCAGTTTTTGATGTCAGTCAAGTCTCCTTTATTTGGGAGGAGCGTAAGAACTGCTCTACGGCAGCTCAGCGGCAGCCGCCCTTCGTCCAAGCTTTCGTTAAGCACTGCGAGCAGATCCTCCACCAACACTGACCAGAACGACTTATAAAAGTCTACTGGGAGACCGTCGATGCCTGGAGCCTTCCCCGACTCCATACCTCTCAGGGCTTTGTGCAACTCCTTTAGGCTCAAGGTCTTGCTGAGTTTCAAGTTGCCTTCCTCAGACACCCTTGACAAGTTTTCCAAAAAAACATTGTCAATATCAGGCTCCGCGTCACAATCACACTTGTACAGTTTTTCATAAAAACAAACAACTGTCCTTCTAATATCAATAGGGTCAGTTAATAAAGTGCCAGATTCAGAACATAGTGCATGAATTAATCTGTTCTGTCCAGTCTCTTTTTCTAAATTGAAGAAAAATTTAGTTGAAGCATCCATTTGGTCAATGTTCTGAAAACGGGACCGAACCAGAGCTCCTTGCGCCATACCCACCAAAAGGTCACTAAGAGTCTTTTTTATTGAGAAAGCTTCCAAACAGCTATTCTCCCCAGTTAATTCAACTAACTCCTGAAGCTTTACTATTGATGCCTCCAAGGTTTTCATATCTCTTGACATTTGTACAGTGATATTTCGAGTGTGCTGTTGACAAAGCTGTTTAATTTGTAACTTTCCAACATCCCACCACTGTCTCAAAGATTTGAAGGAATTTTTTGTGGCTCTAAATGTTTCCCCAAAAAATGTAAAAGGGTCTACAAAATTATTGTCACACAACAGGGAAGTATTAAGATGCCAATAGGCACTCTTTGGTTTGATGGAATTCAAAATAAAAGAACAACACACCATACTGTGATCAGAGAAGCTTACAGGAACAATAAAACACTTACTAAAAATGTGACATTGATGTTTAAAAGTATAAAACCTGTCTAGTCTTGCTAAGGACAAAACATTGTCATGAGTATGAGACCAAGTATATTGCCTTTGATTGCCATTGAAATGCCTCCATATATCACTCAGCTCATGTGTTTTAATAACTTGAATAAGTCTCTTACGGGAGGGTTTATGGGGCTCAATATGATTTCAAGATTTTGTTCAGTACAATTGAGATCTCCTCCCAGAAATAAAAACTCTTCACTACTACAATTTTGCAGAATTAAATTGAGGTTATTCAAAAACAACATTCTTTCAACTCATGAGGTAGGAACATAGACACAAATAAAAACAAAGACATGATTTTCAAATAAAGCTTTAACCTTCAAAAGTCTACCTTTTATAATTTCATCAACATCATTTGAAACTGGTCTGAAACTTTTGGAAAATAAAACAGCAACTCCTCCACTTACAGCAGTATTATGACTTAGAACAGAGATACCATTCCATTCTCTTGTCCACTCAACAGCATTCTTTAAATCACAATGAGTTTCTTGAATAAAAACAATATCTAACTTTTTCTGCTTAAACACCTCATATAGTATTGCTCTTTTTCTCACGTCTCTTGCACCATTTACATTTATAGATGCAACACTGACCTCACCCTTAAAAAATAAGAAAGGGAACAAAAAGAACAAAGCTCTAAGCTTCATTAAATTTGCTTTTTTCAGCACCATCACTAATTTCAGTATTACGTTTTCTCACAATTTTTTTTCAACCGGTAGACTTCCTTATTGGTAAACAATCCTTCAGTCATCAAACACTGTGTTTTTTCAACTAATTCCTTAAGGTCAGTAAGGTATTCATTCACTCGTAACCCTCTTCTGTTTTTAGCTTTGAGAAACAGTTTGATGTCTTCCAATTCATAACTGCGACTCACCCTTTCACTCTGCGAAAGGGAGATCCTAGAATCAAATTCAATGTCACTTTCTGTATTACACTGACCTTCACATTCAATGTCCATTTTCTTTACAAACCAAAACAAAGGGTCATATGATGCTTTTTTAAAGATCATTATTTTGTGTATT
>NW_015545929.1:0-511 GCF_001515605.1 Sinocyclocheilus anshuiensis | reverse complement strand
AACTTTAGATTTAAAGTTACTTTCTGTCTTTTTGTAAGGCATATTACAATAATTCAGATGTTTAAGTAAGGATTTGTCTCTGCATCAAATGATCAGTGAACAAAAAAAACAAAACAAAAAAAAAACACAATACATCTGTAAATATGTGGTATGATAATTAACAGACACGTGTAGCATGCATCATCAGTTAACATGGACTATTACAACATTTAAAAAGCTTTCTGTAAAAAGTTCAATGCAATGATTAGATGAATCAAGATTAGAACATTACCATGCATTTCTATTAGGATTTCTGTAATAATTATTCATGGTTATTAAAAGCACTTCTGTTGATCTCTGTATTTAATATTATATTTAAAGCATTCAGTACAGTATAAGGAGCAAATATCGACGTAAGCTGTATAAATATCATCATATCATGAAGATGAAGATAAATCTTGTTGTAATCTGTTATTTGTAGAGTATTTTACACTAATATTGTATTCATCTCTATTTCCTCTGGGTGCTGCGA
>NW_015545928.1:656-983 GCF_001515605.1 Sinocyclocheilus anshuiensis | reverse complement strand
AAAACAAAAAAACTTTTGAAATGTTTTACTTTACATGTAATGAATGTTTCACTTTTTGAAATAAGTTACAAAAAAAGCAAACTTTTTCTTTGAGATGCACCTATATATATATATATATATATATTTGCAGTTGTTCCAAATGAACATGTTTTAGAATGTCCCCAAATGATTTTTTTTCTCTTCTTCTGAGGACAAATTTGTTCCCAAACGTCTCGGTTACGTATGTAACCCTCGTTCCCTGAAGGAGGGAGCGGAGACGTCACGTCGGTGACCGACGAATTGGGATCTCGCTTAGAGAGACCAATCCACTTTGAGTGTAAACTAAAC
>NW_015545928.1:0-484 GCF_001515605.1 Sinocyclocheilus anshuiensis | reverse complement strand
TCCGAGCCCGTGACCCGGCCGCTCAGCGGTGGTACAGCAGCCGTGGCGATGGGACGGGATGTGACGTCTCCGTTCCCTCCTTGAGGGAACGAGGGTTACATTTGTAACCGAGACGTTCCCTTTCAGCCGGTCACTCCGAGTCATGTTGGTGACCGACGAATTGGGATCCCTACCAAAGCGGCATGGATGCTGCCCCTTCCAGTGTCCTGTGCGAGCCGCCTGCGCCCCTTTGTGGTGTAGGCCGGGGCTCGCAACAAGAAGACCAGTCACTGTTGTCATAGCACTACCCACTCAGTGAGATTGGATAACACTGGGAAAACGTACCAGTTCCACTTGGAACAGGAACATTGAGGAAGCCCCATCCTTCCCGAAGGAGGTTTCGGTTTCGGAAACACGTGCTCTGAGGTTATACCGTGGACTTTACACATATGGGAACCATTTAGGCCTCTACATATGGAACCCAGCCCTCTACCGGTTCTCACGG
>NW_015545927.1:0-512 GCF_001515605.1 Sinocyclocheilus anshuiensis | reverse complement strand
ATATTGAACTTTACACATACTTTACACGTACTTAACATCTTAACAAATGTATATCAGTAAGATATTAATGTCATTCACAACCATCAGACACATCAGCTTGGGGTGATAAGATGGACTTATCGAATATTTGTTTGTTTCTTATATCGATAAATTGATCAAATCTTAGTAAAATGAACCTATAAAGACCCAATTGTTTTTATTTTAGTAAAATAAAACATTATAGTGATATAGTGGAAAATAAATATGTTGCATTTAAACAGCATGGTTAATAACACCCTTTTTAAGTAAAGTGATAAATAAAGTCTAATCTTGTTGTAAAGTTTCTGTGAGACATTTGTAGCACCTTGTATAAGAAACACTTTTTGTTGCAAACAAACTTATGACATCTAATTTTCAGTCTAATATAGCTAATTCATTAAGAAAATCTATGTAAGCGTCTTGCATTCATCAGAGGATTATTTGACTGCTTCTAATACTTGCTTTTGCGCATCATGTTTTTAGGTTTGAAAGAT
>NW_015545926.1:0-519 GCF_001515605.1 Sinocyclocheilus anshuiensis | reverse complement strand
ATTTCTCGATTTGCGATGCATCGATTTATTTTCCCAGCCCTATTATAATCCATGTTTTTCTCCAGTGTATAGAAGTGTACAGGAGTTTTTATTTTTTCTTTCCCCACAGTGGATGTATAAAAGGCTCATATTTCATATTAAAGACATGGACTCCATTTTTTATTTTACATACCTCCTGATAAAAATTAAGAAATTACTGTCAAAGATTTTTATCATAACATCATATGATTTACAGTTATAGGCCTATATGTTAACGAGTAACCCTGCAGTTTTCTGTAAAACAATAGTTTTCTGTTAAATAAAATTTATATTGTTATTATCTTATCATACATTTTTTATCTAATTATTATATTGTTATTTTTGTTAATTTGTTTTAAAAATCACATTTAAATTGCAAATCGCAATTTTTACCCAAACAAAATTGCAATTTGATTTTTTTTACTTAAACTGATTAAAATGAAAACTGAAAATATCAAAAATTAAATTATTTTTAAAGGGGTCATATGATGCGATTTAAAT
>NW_015545925.1:0-648 GCF_001515605.1 Sinocyclocheilus anshuiensis | reverse complement strand
AATGCTACTTTTAACGAAATTTACGGGGTATATCAAGCCCCAGATGATTTGGCCAGAAATATTATGACAGTATATTTTTTTCCATATAATATCAATATGTAGTCACGGTATTCATTAAATAAAAGCAGCTGAATAAAGGACAACATTGTAGTCACGGTATTCATTAAATAAAAGCAGCTGAATAAAGGAGAACACTTCTTTGAGTTTGTATAGACAATATATAGAGCAGAGTTGCCCAAACCAAAGCCTGTGCGCCAAAGTTGCCCATGAGCATAGGTTCACTTTAAAATTTGTTTTAGCACTTTTCTTTTTTCACTCATTGAAATTTAGAGAGAATATATAAAGAACTGAATTAGATTTAAAAAAAAAAAAATAAAATAAAAAAGGGGTACATTAATTCAGATATGAAACATTTACTCTTGGCCCTCTGCCCTGAATCCAGTTTGATTTTTAGATCTTCATAGTGAAAAGTTTGGGCACCTTTAGTATATACTGGATCTTACTCTGAAATGTATCTATGCATGTTCATCAGAAATCTGTACATACTATTGAAAAAACTTGCCAATATATTTTATATTTGGAATCCAAAAACTTGCATTTTACGGTGAATCTTATGATTTTATTTGATAAATTCCATATACTATGGTC